>NC_051158.1:8399735-8454735 GCF_013339745.2 Dermacentor silvarum
ACCAACGTCGCCGCGTAAAATAAGTCACAGTACTCTGTCCACACACCATCGCACTTCACCGCATGGGAGAGTAAGTTTTCCAGATATCGTCGTACGAGCCTGCAAAATAAGAGGCGGCGGAGGCTATTTGCAATTCTCCTTGGAACCTAACCTGCTGGGGTAGCTGGCATGCGCTCATGGTGTACCGTGCACGGCGCTTTCATTCATTCTTTCTTTCTTTAGGAGCGAAGCTCCTTATAGCGGCACCCGTTCCGTCCCCGTCGTAGTAGTAGTAGTGTGTAACCAGTCTGAGAAAAATGAGAAAAAAAATTCCGAAGTTGTGTCCGTAGCGCGGACTCGAACCAGGGACCCCTCGCGTCCGAGCGCGCAGCGTTAGCCCACTACGCCACGAAGCGCACATAGACACACGCACCACGATGGCAATAAATACCCAACATTAACGAAAGGCCGCGTTTCTAGCGCGTTTCTAACGCGTTTGTGCTAGCGCGTTATGGCCCGTGTAAGAAGCTGGTGTAAGACGCTGTGGCCTCTCCGCCTTACCTTCAACGCGTTTCGAACGCGCTGCCCAAGGCGGTGGCAAGTCCAGTTCAAGTCGAGGAGCGTTTATGAATACGGGAAGGTATACTCTCTCAGCAGTCATGTGATGGCGTCGGCAAACGCGGTGCACGTTCCGGCATGTGTAAATGGCTGCGTAAGACGCTGTGGCCGCTCCCCCTTACTAGAGAGTACTGCACGTTTCTAACGCGTTTGTGCTAGCGTCCCCTTAAGCGGGAGATCCGATGATTCCCTCCGGAGATTCGCCCACTCATCATCATTCACCCCGTGGATATGCTGTGATTTTTTTTCTTTCTATCTCTCTTTCTTTCTCTCTTTCTCTCTTCCTTTCTTTATTTCATATTTCTCTCCCCGCCGCCACAAGTGAGTGAGCTCATGTAGGAATACATTGAAGGCGTGGTTGCAGGCACGTGTGATTGAAGGAATGTGGGGTAGGCGCGGTGACTAGACTGAGCCAAACACTCAAACCTGGAGAATGAATTCCCTCCGCGTTTTGCCCGCTTTGTAACTATGGTAATGGTAACTATGGGACTATGGGAATGTTTAGTGACGCCACATTTGACAAATGTTGGAACCGATGTGAAGCAGCTTGATATCTTTTTGCACAAATGGCGCCTAGAGCACTGCACGGGCTCGGGCTTACCCGAAAGCCTGAGCCCAGCCCGAGGGCCGGGCAGGGTAGAGCAGTTTTTTTCACGGGCTCGGGCCAGGCTCGGGCACGGCATGTGTCTTTCAACCCGGGCCCGGGCCGGGCTCGGGTTTTTTGACGCGGGCCCGGGCCGGGCTCGGACTTTCTGGTGGTGTGCATGTAACGTGCAGCGAGTTATCCTCGCGCGTCTGCACTCTGAAAAAAAAATGTTTTTTTCGGTCTCCGCCGGTTTCGAGCCTGGCTCGGGCCGGGCTCGGGCCTAAGATAAATGGGTTGCGGGCCGGGCGGGTAACGTGATTCCGGGCCAGGCCCAGGTCTCGTCATAAACCTTTTGGTCGGGCTCGGTTGGGCAGCCCAACGTAAAAACGAGCGCTGGCCGGGCCGAAAAAATCGGCCCGTGTTGTGCTCAAATGGCGCCACCACCAAAAATTGCCTGTGACATATATTATTTATTTAAAATCTTCTTTTTCAAGTACTGCTTAGTAAAACTCGTGAGTGCTAGTAATTACTAGACACTGTATGTCTCTAGTAATGTGCAACACTCGTTGTGATTTAGCGTGTACATGAAAAAGATTGTCAATTTGCATGGACCAGGCCAGCAGAGAAATTAGCTAAATTCGGTGCTCCCCTGTAGATTCCCTAATTAACATAAGATAATTTTCTCTTCACAGAATCCGAGAGAAGGGCTTGCTGCTTGATCATTCAAAATTTCAGAGTTTAAGTTGGAATATTTTTTTCCTTCCTTTGGTGATGCGTGACCAAGTATAGTCATAAATTGCCAATTTAAAGTAGTGATAACTCACGAAATGTTCATCAGAACACAGAACAACTTCGCATAGATGATAAGTAAACTGTAGCCTAGAAAACCACTATATATTGTCCTGAGTTTAAAAGGAGAAAATATATTCATTCGTAAACTTTTATAGTTTTGTCCATATTTATTGGCGCCTAAATAAATTTTTATTTGCTTTGCATGCAATTTCTCTTCATAGAAACCTTGTATAACATTTCATTTAAATGCACAGCAAATTTAATTTTGTTATGTTGAACAGTTTTGCCGGAAACACAGTACAATGGAGGCAAGCACAGCAAGAACGCCATTTTTTTGTTCCCACTGTTCTGATAGCTGTCAGGTAACGCTCCAAGCTAGGCAATAAAACTAGGTGTCATTGGAAAGCGCAGAAAGTAAGCTTTCTAATAAGTACATTTTCGTCCAGTGAGCGCAGGAATCACAGTGCGTCCGCAAACAATGACTAAAATTCCGAGCACGTGCCACCGGAGTGGGACCGCCACCATACAACCTCCCTAAGTAATCACGGCGGCTAGTATTCCGGCTTTCTGATTAAAAAAAAAGGTAAAAATGGGTAAACCCACCGACTTTGCGCCTGTCACCACAATTTAAGCGTCTGTTAATCATTAGGTGAAATTGTTGTCCTTAAGATGGGCAATTATCACAAAGGCGGCAAAGGAACAGGGAACGCATAGGAAACGCAAATGTAGTTACCATACACACACAAACTCCAGTGATTAACTAGCTAGCGTGAAACAGGTGCCGACGTGATTTCAAAGCAGAAACACAAGCTTAAAGTGCCTTCAAACGCATGCTGGCAACCTTATTGCAATCTCACTAGCCACCCGGTAGCTTTGCGCTTGATAACTTCTACACCCTTTGCCTGAGCGTACCTGGACTTAGCTGGTTGTCGCGAAGCTGGCCAGCTTGTGAAAGTTAACTGTAGCGGTCGGATAAAGTGCGCTGTTGTTTAGAACATTCATAAAACGATTGACGCCAGGGCTATAGGCTAGTGTTGTAACCTTCTTCAATGATGGAAACAAATTTGAGTAGCATATGCGAGAATCCGCAAAACGCAGTTTGTAATTTTTTCTCGAGCATTAGCAGCTCGTTTAGTCTTTCATATATATGGCCGAGATTTGGCGACATTTCATGCTATTGTGGTAGAGACATGCTTCACAGCAGGAGGGACCGCCCTTGAGAGAACTGTCTTCACCAAGTTAACCTGGGCCGTAACTCCTTATTCGTTAAAACTGTTGTGCACCGTTTCTTGCTACGCGCAGGTTTCACGCAAGAGGTCTAAAGGACGACGTTCACGTACCAGCGCGGAATTTTGACACCGAGGGAGCTGGTGAATCATGTCTAAAGCGTCGCAAACAGCGCAAGTAGAACATTCAGTCGACACCCAACATGCAGCAGACCGAGGCAACACCGAACGGAACGTGCTGAACATCCCATGCACCAAGGAGGGCGGTGTGAAATGTAAATTATTGGAGCACAGTCGTGAGTTGAACAAGGTCCTTCTCGGCGCTGGCCTGGAGGTTCGTGAAGATAGGCGAGGACTGAGCAGAGGTGATGTCCTCATTGCGGTCGTCCAGTCAAGCACTTGCGGATATGTCTTCTACGGTTCCGGGGAAGACTCACGCAAAGCGAAAGCGCTGGACCTTGTTGAACGTCTACTCGGCCAGCACCACTGCATCACAGCGATGGAATTCAACCACAACGTGATGCTTCGCCTTTCCTTGCTCACAGCAGTAAAATGTCATCGCTCGTTGAAAAGCGTTACTGCCTACGGGATATTCATCACACCGGCCGAGACAGCTTTCATGTTGGAAGTGATCAATTCTCTCTCACAGCTCAAGAACCTTGCCTTCAAGGTTTACAATTTTGAGAAAATTTCGGGACAGAAGATGGGCTTCTTTAGGGGCTCACATCTCCTAGCCACGTATGAATTGACGACCCTTGACGTGGCAGAGGTTAGAATGCCTTATAGTGAAGCGAGTCGCCTAATCCAGGCACTCCTTCAAAACAGAACCATCACAGACCTCGCCGTCGGAGAATGCATTTTCAACCACTACGATGAAGACTCCAACGCACTCTTCCCCAGGTACCTCGCCCAAGAAAACTGCATGCTGCGGAAACTGAAGCTCAAATCGGACATGATTTTCGGCAGCTGGTCACTCCTGGAGGAACTGATCGACGCGTTCTGCAAGATGAAGATTTTGGAGGAGCTCACTGTGGACATCATTGTCGTAAGCCAATTCTTGTAAGTATAGCTATCTGTTCATCATGGAGCGACATTACCACTTCCCAATTTCGCAACACTTGTTACTAGATTTTTGCTGTTTTAACCATGTAATGCAGGGACTCTAGTTTCGACACGCTCCCTGAAGGCTTTGTACGTTAGCTATGCTTGCGTATTTAGACTGACATCTGGAAGGTATCGGCCCTTTTATGCGCACTGCACACCGCGGTTATTAACGTTGACACACACGCTCTGTGGCAGACCTCATCTTATTGTTAGCTACGTTAAAGATAACGGCTAATGTTCATTGGCTACTATCAATCAGAGCGTAATGTTGCATCCGAGGTCATACGCCTCAGACTTGGCGGATGGCTTTGGTTCCTCATACATCCGCATTAGATGACGCTGAGTATAACTCTACTACACGTTTAAGAACATGCATTTCACTTCGTACCGTGAGTTTATATAGGAGACTTAATGTTTTTTTTTTGTACTATATCATTTTTACTTGAGATTTCATTACTTTTGAACTAATACGTCTTTTATGCATGTGTTTGCAGCGTGCGCACGGTAGCCCTATTCGCCGAAGTGGTCACTCGGAGCACCACACTACGCAGCCTGCGGCTACCTTCGACGTACTGCGAATGTCACGTGATACTCCCGTTTCCAAGTGTTCCGCTTCCGCAACCGGAAGCAGCGCAATACATGAAGCCCTGGCTCGCAGCGCTGCGGATGCCAAACTCCCCGCTCAAACACCTGTGCATCGACCTGAGGGGCTTCGGAGAAGCTGAGTGCCACGACTTCTTCAATGCAATCGCAGACAACGACGCTCTGAGGTCGGTGGTCGTCGACTTCTTGCCCATCATTGACGGGCTCGACAGAGTGTTTGCAACGATCCAAAATCGACTCCTGAAGGATCGAGTTTTCATCGAAGGCCATTCCGTGCACATCACCACAGAGCAGCTGCAGGAATGCCCGCAAATCAGCAGCGCAAGCATCGGTTACAGCCATTTTATGCACAGGCTTTACGTTGGCATGCATCCAATTATCTCAGCTTTAGACGCGGTTGGTGGCTGCGCTCACTTAACTTCACTGCGGGTTGACTGCTATGACTTCGGTCGCAATGATTTCTCCGCGTTGGCGAAGTGTATAAGGGGGCCGTCTGCACTAACTGATGTCGACATTGACCTAAGCCAAGTTGAAGCCCATCTGACAGCACAGGACTATCGGGACGTGCAGGCGGAACTGGTGTCGGCGCTGGCCTCTAACCTTAAGCTAGTCAGAGTCAGGGTCACGGGAGTGTTGCTGTCTGACGACGACTTCAGTGTGCTTGCGGACGGCGCTAACAAGAGTATCAGTATCACCGATTTCAACCTCACGCCTGACTGCATCTTCAGTGCCATGCATGATACAATGTACCGAGAAGGGCGCAGCTGTCGGATTCACGAGGCCGAGTCGTCCACGGGAGCACCCAACGTCAAGAACATCGCTCTGGCGGACATCTTGGTATGACTGAATGCTAACGGTTTTTTGTTTGTCTGTTCCCTATCACACGGGGAGTGTTAAGCTACTGAAGACCACGCGTAAAAATGTACGTAGAGTTTCCTGCGAAAATTTTGGAGGGATCTCTGACGTTATAGTGTGTACGGAATCTGCGAGTGTGCGTCTTCTACCAGACGAGCGTGGATGTTCAGCCTTCTTGGTATAACATACTTATAGGGACGGTCGAAGGCATAGGTGACGATGACGTGTGTCTTTCTTCAGGCCTTCATCATGTATGACCTAAACCATGCCTAAGAACTCCTCGATCAGGAGGGGAAGGAGGATTAGTACACGTATTGGCCTAAACTTCGTCGTTCTCCTTTCCAACGGTTTTGTGAATTGTTAAACTGACCATTCTGACCAATACAATGTTGCGCCATACATACCACAATTCACAATAGTTGCACGTATGTGCAGTTCCTAAGTGTCCCGTTTCAGAAAAGTCTGAATGATTAGTGCTATATAAAGCTACACAACGTCATAAGAATGATTAAAGCAGCAATTGTATGAGAACGAAACCATTGTAAGAACCATCATTCCAACGATATTTACTGCGAATTCCCTCTAATGTTGTTTGTAGGGAACTCTGTGGCATTATCGCATTTAGCTGGCTTAGCCCAGACTAATTGGGTAGCAGAATTGCTTGGCCGTTGGTACGTCAATTAAAATAGCTGCTCGTCTTATTGCAATTAGTATTCTTAGGGTACCTTACGCACTTTTCGGTATGCGTCTATGTCTACCCGTTTTCTCGGGTCTCTTCAATAAAATAGGGAACCTTATACAATTTTCTGGTGGGCGAAGTTGAACCCGCGTCACACGGGTTGTGTGTGACGCGGGTTCAACTAATAAAACAAATAAAAAGGTAGCCGGCGGGACATTTGGCTGTGCTGACTTGGTTAAGTCGGAACTCGGGGCCTTTACTCAATAGTCGGCATTGTTCAACTAATTTCGGGACGGTTGGCATCTCTAAATGGCTATCGCGATTCGGAAGCCATGCACGGATTTTGCGGTATCTCAGTGGTTTTCGCAGTGTGTCCAGAGGAAAGCAGTCGGGGAACTGGTCACAATTCGAGATAAGCAAAAGACATTTATAGTGCAGGCAGAAAAAAAAGAGGTAAGATATTGATATGACCTGATCCGCTGTAGGCCTATACCTAACCTTACAATGTAGGTATGGATGATTTAGGAAAGAAATCCGAGGACCAAGAAGAGATGCCTAAATATGCTGCTAGATGACGCCGCGTCTGCAAAGGCAAGCGCGTGAGATGAGGCCGGCGGCAGTAAAAGCCTGATACGTGACGAGTGTCTGCAGTGGTAATAAGGTGTGTCGCCGCAATGGTTCCTTGCTAATCGCATTCATCACGAAATGGTTGCTGTTGATTTTTTTGTTTTTGCCCCAGCCTTTTTCCCCAGAAATATGTGCCACTAAGTCCCTCAGCGATGTGATGTGTTCTTTGGCTGTGTTCGTCTAAAGAGGATTTTCGAAGTGCTTGAACAGAGTATGATCGAAAGTCAAGAAATTTTCCACTCTAAGTTAGAAATTTAAACAGCGAACTGTTGGACCGCCGTGGTCATGCCCTTTTTACGCATTTGCACATTTCGACCTTTTATGTTGTACTATGGTCCATATATCATGTTTTGCAATATTCGAAACGAGTATTTAATTTGTTCAAAGCAAGAAACCGCGTTTCCTAGGCTCAATAAGAGGTCGTGCACTGTTTTGCAGCTTCTTCCTCTTTTTCTGCTCGATCAAGCTACCGTGGCTGCTGAACCTGAATGACATGAATCATTGCATTTGCAACAAGGCATGTGTGACGCACAATGGCCATCGAAATCTGGAAGTGGGCACATGAATCATGTCGGATGCTTGCGCCATCTGCATATACCGGCAAAAAAGAACGAAAGAATAGTTTCTTTTTTATGCTCACTCGTTTCAATTTCACAACCGTTAACCATTACGTTAATGGCATACGGCAGGCATTGCCAAATCCTGACTGGGAGCTTACCACAGTCGTTGAAAAGAAAAGTGTGCAATCGTTGCATTTTACAGGTACTAACATATGGGGCAGAAACTTGGAGGTTAACAAAGAAGCTCGAGAACAAGTTAAGGACCGCACAAAGAGCGATGGAACAAGAAATGTTAGGCCTAACGTTAAGAGACAGGAAGAGAATGGTGTGGATCAGAGAACAAACAATGATAACCGATGTTCCAGTTGACATTAAGCGGAAAAAATGGAGCTGGGCAGGCCATGTGGATAGATAATCGGTGGACCATTAGAGTTACAAAATATATACCAAGATAAGGGAAACGCAGTCGAGGACCGCAGAAAACTAGGTGGGCTGACGAAGTTAGGAAATTTGCAGGCGCAAGTTGGAATCAGCTCGCGCAAGACAGGGGTAATTGTAGATCACAGGGAGAGGCCTTCGTCCTGCAGTGGACATACATATTAGATGATGATGATGGTGATGTTAACTTTGTGCAACCACAAAAGCCTTGGCCTGTGACATTTACTCTGCTGCTTGCTATAACTATAATCTTTTGGTTGCTCTCAAGTGTACGTTAAATCAGAATGCTTACCTCGCATTACTGCGACGTCTTATCAAAATTTGGTAGATTCCCTTTGCGTTACAAACATCCAATACTACTGTACAGACACAACATTACCTGTTTTAAGCCGATCTATGTTTATGTCCCGTTATATTAGCATGCGCCGTCCACTTACGTTAGCGCGTATGCTATAGAACACTTCGAATGTACGATCTTTGCTGGCTTATCAACATTTGTTCGGCAAATCAACATTTCTTATCACCATAATGACTAATCTCTCTCGATGCAGGAAGCAACCAGAAAGAATTCCTCCGCCGTCTTCGACGCTGCACAGTTCGTCCTAGGCGAGCAAGATGGTGTCGAGGGTTCGCGTGCCATCGAGCTGATGCACGGCCACCCTCGTCTCCTCGAAATGGTGAGGGAAGGTGCTGACGTCACTAAGGCCGAAGCCATGAAGATGATCAGCAGAGCCCAGCTTCGTGTCCGCCGCTGTAGCCTTGACGAGTATATGACGATGGCTGGCGTCGTCAAGGAGAGGGTGGAGTGTCTCGGTCATCCGGGTACCAGGATTCAGCTTGCTGACTTATCTCTGGACTGCTGGCTGCACATCCGCAGTTTTCTGAAGATAGCGGACGTTCTCCAACTGTGAGCCCATCTCGGTGAGTGACAAGGGTTTATCGGCTTTCCAGTGCGATTAACATACTTAGGTTCCTTCACGCATTGTCATGATTTTCCCGCAAGTTCTCTCCACCTAGCGGGTTTCCCTCGGTGCCCTGTGCGCGATCGAAAACGAAACTGTTTCTCCCGCCTTCCTTCCTTGCGCGCGCGAGATCGAGCCACCAGCCTCGGGTCAGTCTCGCACTCTTTCACTGACACCTCCAGCATTCGGTGCACGGGTGTGATGTTATCGCACTTGGATTTTATACGGAACATCACGGCGACGACGATGACGGAAATGTGCCTGGAGTGTCCTTATAATTGCTATCTCCATAACGATCTTTCTAATTAGTGCAGTTACGTTCCTACTGGCCAAGTAAAGCTTGTAGCTATGGTTGAGGTGACTGCATATGAGTTTTCAAATCATACTAAACGTCCTTCTGCTTCGCCCAGGAGCCTGAGAAAACTTCTCTCTTTTTCACTGGGAAACTGAAACTGGCGTTCCATTGTTCGACGTCTGTCATTTTCGGTTATATGGTGGCTAAAAAAATCCCATTTTTGCAATATTTTCTACGAGACCACAGAAGTCAGGTTAAGCTACCTTCACTTCATTGTGTTGGAGCTGGCACGCTCGAATTATCCTGTTTCATAGAAATGGGTTGAAACACTGGGGGCGGGTGATTAAGGCTAGCTTCTCTATAATTGCTGCTATTGAACAATTTATGCGGGTCTTTTCACTCTGGCATATATATATATATATATATATATATATATATATATATATATAGTGATATCGTAAGAATCCAACAAATAACGACACCAAGAACAACATAGGTGAAATTACTTGTACTTACTAATTGAATAAAGAAACGATACACTATACATAGTTATAAAAATGAACGTTGAAACTGAATTTTGTGTATTAACGTGGATTAGTTCAACTAAATATACGGATGGCAGGCTATATTATTTCCGAATACATATTATCTCTCTCTCTATACACACGCAACAGTGGTCCTGTTATGTTTTTCCTACGTTCTATTTTTGAACTATATATATATATATATATATATATATATATATATATATATGACGGGAGTAGTTCTTCGAATTCGTTGTTTAATAAATAAAAAAAGTTCCGACGCACGTTGAAATGCAAGAACATTTAATTTTGATGTTTCGGCAGGGATCCGGCCTTCATCAAGAGTGCAATTTCAAGCACACATAGCTCTATTTATACATTTTCTCTGTAAAAAAATAAAAAACGGTATCTAGCCTATGATCAGAACCACGTGTACATTTAGCGACGTCATGCATACCAGCACATACATTCACTCATGTCAAACTCAATGGGGAAAAGAGAGAGAGAGAGAGAAATCAACGTGACTATATACTTTCGGAGCTCATACAGTGGCGCTTTAACGTGACTGCAAACTTGTGCGTACATACAGTGGCGTGACAAACAAAAACAAAAAACAGATAGGTAATAGTTGAATAACCCACAAGTGAACACGTGCACATTCAATCGTGTCCGCAAGGGAGGAAAGCGGCACTCAATGCAATGTAAGGGAGAGGGGGTCACGTGTCAACAAAGTTTACGCGTGGGACCGCAGCTGCCACCAGAGCGTCTCTTTTGTGAAGTTGCTGCAACTTTTGTCCGACCACGAAGACGGTCCATACATCCACACCTGCCTGTAGGACACCTGCACTGTGACCTCCACTGCCCTCTGAATTCCACGAACTGCGTTCCATCGCGCTAATGCACAAGTGGCATTCTTTGTATTTGCGGACACGCTGTTTCTTATACAAAGTCTATGCGTGCATGAAAAATCAAGTAAAGGATAAATGACAATTTATATGGCATGGTAAAGTAATAAACATCAACATAAGAGAAGGGTGAGAAGAATTTTAATCAATTATTTGTAAATATACATATATTTTGGAATTATAGATTTAGAAATATACTTCGTAAACGTGCCATATAATACATGCATATCTGATCGTTAGGAAACGCATAAGGCAACCAGGAAAAATAGTCAATGGTGCACCATACAAGTGGTATTTGTGTTTGTGGGCAAGCTGTTTCTTTTTTTATACAAAGGCTATGCGTGTATGACATATAAAGTTATAGATCAATGAAAAATTATATGACAAGGTGAAGAAATAAACACCAACAAAACAGAAGGGGTGGAAGTATTACTAATAAATGATGTGGAAATATACGTATCACTTCATAAATATGCCGTAATCATTACATATAACCATTAGGAAATGCATAAAGCAACCAGGAAAAATATCCACTGGTGCACCAAACATGTAATGAAATGACTCTTATTGGTTAGGCATGCATGTTAGCCTACCTAGGCTTTCATTCATTCCCCTTGAAAGTGAGCTGAACTTGTGTATTGAAAATGACTCGCAAGCTTCTTTGTTGTAGTGAGTGAGGAATCCTGATTTCAAAATAGTGGCCGTAAACTTTTCGAAGGGATGGCCTCATGTATTCACAAGTGGTTTTGCACATTGTAATTATATGGTCTTACGCTTTTTGTATTTCTTTCTTTCTGTAATACATGCATGCATTCACTCGTTTTGCTCCGGAGACAATGATTTGCATTCAATGGCTCCTTCTATACGAGCCTGAAAAAGGCTTACAGTGGGCTTAAGTAATAAAAAGTTTTTTTACTCTGCAGCTGTGACGTCGTGCAGGTGCGTGGAAGTCCCGAATGCCATAAAGTCCGAGGCACCGGCGTCTATGCTGACTGCTGCGAAAAAGTGTTCTGCAACTGAGGGCGCCGTAGCCGTCCTCAAGACTGGAGCAAGACATAGGCGGAGCTTTTAGCACCAGCTTCGGCTTTGGAAGGAGCCCTGTTCGGTTGCAAGTTTCCATTCACATCAACGGCTTCTCAGAAGATAACACAAACGAATACTCGCCCCACGGACAAGGAGTACAGATTTCTCCGCGACTAATCATGATGCATTCAATTGTTTTTATCGTCAGACACATACGCGACTGGAATTTGAGTTCTCCCCTGTTTACCTTCCCCCAAACTTCCCTTCCTTTTCAAGCTATGTGTTTGTGCACGCACAATAAAACCAATTGTTGGCAGTCAGTGTTCGTTCTGTCTTCTCCCTTTCTCGTCCGTGTTATAATAACGCTGTTTTCTTTATGTTATGTCCACAAAATTTATATATATATATATATATATATATATATATATATATATGTGTGTGTGTGTGTGTGTGTGTGTGTGTGTGTGTGTGTGTGTGTGTGTGTGTGTGTGTGTGTGTGTGTGTGTATGACTATTTATTGTTGGGGAATGCTGCTGCCCCACTTAATGAATGCCGAGCCGAAGCAATCGTCGAAGTCTCCCTTTTCATTTCTTTTTTTTTTCATGCTCATTTCCTCTTGTATGAGGGACAAAGGTGCTCAAACGGTGCACACAGCAAATCAGAGGGAACGTTGCATGCCAAGGTATTCGCAGCCAAAAATCACATTTTGAATGAATGAAATAATATTTTGTTTCAGCTTATTCTACAGGGCATGTGCAACAACTGGGGTTTTACAATTGTGCGATATCCGTTTTCGGCTTTATTGAGGTAATACATACTTCGATTCAGCGTTGCCTTGCCAGTTGGGGCATTGCAAGGAATTATACTATTGTAACAGCTGTTAGCCGGTGAAGAACTGTCCCCGAAAACAAAACAAAAAAATTACGCATGTCAATAAAAAGCACCGCATCGATGCAACAAACAGAACATGAAACGAAAAAAATGGAATGTCCGTGCTATAAGCAGTAAGTAACAACGTAGTTAAGAATAATGTTTTGGACATTCGTTAGCATGCGCAGAGCGGCTTAAGACGCAATACGTGGCCGAATAGAGGGCGTACACGCCACCGCTGTAATTGCGTAACATCGTCGCTGGTGCGCGAGCAATAGTGATTACTCCGCAACGTATGATAAGCCGTGCATAAATAGCCGACATACTTGATTTATAGATAACATTTTCACCGCTCATTAGTATAAGGGCTCGCCATTATCATTTTAATTTGAATGTCCCTTGTATTCCTGGGCACAAGTTCGGATAGAGTTAGATTCGTGGCTCACAATTTTGGTTCTTTCTAGTTCTTCACCTACGCCTGCCGTGGTTACGTAGTGGCTATGGCTTTCCACTGCTAAGCACGAGGGGGCCGATTCTAAGCCCGGCCGCATTTCGGTGAGGGATAAATGAGAAATACCGGCGTACCATATACTGTGTGTACTTATAACGAATTCGGCTCTGCTGGTGTCAATTGACGACATCACAGAAAACGTCGCAATTTATTCACGGATCGAAGTAAACAGAAAGCGTCAAGTTTTCGACTGTAAGCTAGCAAAGATTTAAGGTAATTGCCAGAAGTTTAGGTTGATTAGGGCAAGACAAGGCATTGTTCCTCAGATATATCAAACTAAAAAAATCAATTATAGCAGCACTAATCATCGTTTCGCTTTAGGACGTCGTCAGTGCTAAACTTGGGCATGTGGATTGACAATTTTAGTGTACAATGGAAATAGGCTGAATAGCAACTCAAGAAAATATGATAGAAGCGCTTTTCGAGGCTCATGTAATAACTCTTTTTGCGGTGTACAAGTCTGACGCCACCAAGACCCAGTGGTTGATGACGACAATGATCGTCTTTTATGGCTCGCCCCCGCCATTGATCTCCATTAGTGGAAGTCGGTGGTACCCACTAAGAGGGATAGAATTGTAAAATCGAAATTTGGAGTAGTCACTTTGTTTTCTTCCATATGTATCCCGAAGCGATTTCTACAAGCATACTGCCCATTATTGTTGTTATTCGGTGTAATTACTCTTTCGGGATGGTTATATTGTCGAAAATGTGATATAACACCTTAGGACACTCAGGTGCAAACAGGTTATTCATCGATAAAAACAAAAAGTCTCAATAAACTCATGTGCACAGTCTGTCCGCTAGATGAAAAAATGTGTTTGATCCCTCTTATATAGGAATCGGTATAGAACACGAAAGTGAAACGTGTCTTCACAGAAGTAGTGTAATGTTTATTGCACATTGATATATAATGTCTATTGGTGTTTTGTGGCTAAAGCGCCCTTAGGCGTTGATGCACCCACGCTGACGCCTGGTGGCACGTCTCCTCCATCACGACTACCAACGTCGATGACCATGAGCAACCGTCGTGCATATGGAAGCTGCACTACGCTGCACACGCTAGCACAACGCGAAAGACGAAGCACGTAACTGACACACTAATACAACGCGCAAGACAAAGCACGTAACTGAATCGTCACCGAGTCAAATCAGCGCGTACAGCGCGTCAATTGCAGCCTCCGCGATCAACTTCAGAAACATTTTCAGAGCTAATTGCGGAGGCCACGCTCCGCTGTGCTGAGTACGGTGAACGCCACCTAGGTGGCGTTGGTAGTGCTTCTTGATGCCAGCGTCCCTTCGAATGCTGGCATCGAGGCGTCGTAGTGCTGAGACCACCGAAGCGTTCACTGTCGGTGCGCGTTAGTGTCATAATGCAGTACTTCTCTTTTCTGCTCGTAGGCGGCGGCACCGCCCCGAGCAAGAGCGCGGGTACACGGAGGAGTGTTAGATATATAAGGCGCGTCTGTGTCGCACTCTGCAAATGCGTTTGTGGCGCAATGGGTTTAACGCTCGGCGATCTATCGTCGCGGACCGAGAGGTCGTGGGTTCGATTTCCAAATTTTGCATGTTTGTGGAACTTTTTCTTCTGGTTTCTTTCTTTGTATTATGTTCGTGTATGTTCGTGTGACGTATTTCCGTGACGGAAATACGTCAGTGAAGTCTTGGTGGACCCCGGCATAAAACAATTTCGTGTTAAAATTACGGTGGATTCTTAGAACTTTCCAAGAATGTGAAGGCGAAAGCCTAGTTGGACCCATAGCGATGTGGAATGACGCTCTGATCCCACGCGGTGACGTATACAAGGTGCCCGAGTGCGCTGCGAACGTGCTGCCGCCGTTTCCAGAACGTTCTACGGGCGCCACTGCTGGCATTTCCCTCCTCCTCCCCAGCACCGCCGTTGCCCTTTCCCTCCAGCGTTGAGCGCGAGGGGCAGTATGGGAACGCTAGCACACAATTGCATCTGCAAACTTTAGCGCTGGCCCCATTACTCCTTTACAGATTCCATGCACCGCCTCATATTTACTATAACCACAAGGTCGTTTATGATGTATTATTGCTGCATTCCGCTTCCCCTTTATTTTATGATGAGCGGCGTCGGAGCCAGCTGTGGAAAAAGACGATGAACACGCTAGCAGTGGTGCGAGGCGCGAGGCGAGCTTGCTCACTTTTTCGGTACCTCACAGCGACTCTGAAACGTAGATTTAAGGCTTTCGCATTAAAAATAAGCTGAAGACTGCTTTGATGAGCTTGGCCTACAAATATGAAGCGCTTAGCCCGCGTCTCTGCAGTCTCTCCAGCTGTGGTAAGAGTCATTTTATTTGGGACAAGTATATTTTTTTATCAGAGCATTGCAACAGGGAACGCAACATTCCACTGAAATGAAATGAAATTTCTTCAGCTCCTGCAACAAAAAAATATATGAACGCTGTACATTTCTCAAAGAACACATCCCGTGTTATTTGTCCGCCTTTGAGCGCTGGTGTCGTCATTCGACACCATATCCGTTACGTTGATAAAAAGTGGAACCTTTCAGATTTTATTTTTCTGTCATGCCTCGTACCCAACGCACAATAGCAATGCGTCGGTGGTCTGGACGAGATGTGGCCGCCGCCGCCGCCGCCCAATGTTACCAATATGCCGCGTACCTTTGCGGTACTCTGGAAAATGTTTACACTGACTCTAGGGTAGTGCCGAGCTTGGCGAGCAGGCGTGGCCAGGAGTTGGCAGAGCGGTCTCTGTTTCGACGCCGTCCGCCATGTTTAAGCCGCCTGTGCAAGATGGGGGGCATATGTGCGGCTGCCGTTAATAATTGGTAGTTCCTCTTGTGCGATATCCGACTTGTGCGAATTGCGTGCAAATGTGGCACGTACTAAGCAGTACCGGTTAGGACACTGTTGAAGTAGCACTATAGCAATTCTACTAGACACTGTGGAAAATGAGCCCCTACAGTAGTGCCAATTCTACTCTACCGCAGCTTATTCAGGCAGTTTCACCCCTTCTTGTGAAAGTTAGCACAGTAACTTAAAACTTGTTTTAGAAATTACAATTGCACGAATGCACAAGTCAAAAACTTAGACCGTTGTAGATATGCCTACTAACGTATCAGTGCTCAGTCCATGCTCTCCAGCGCGTTGTGCGCACGTTAAAAGGTCGCCCTCAGCTAAACAATACATTTGCTAAATGGCCACGCTTTTCAGGCTTTTGGCGTACATAGTCGTGGCATACGCACAGTAATCAATCACATTACACTTGGCTGCTATAGTTCAAATAGTCGACAATGAAATGATCGCTAGGATAGTATTCTTACTTCGTTCGACAAGACTACGTAATGACAACATTTTTACCGCTCTCGGACAGGACAAACCGTCACAAGATGTTGGTAGCAGTGTTACTACTGCCATCCATGACTCCAGCAACCAACTATTTCGTAAACGCTAATAGTTTTTGGAGAAGCTAAAACTTTAAACTAAGCGTCACTTACCAGCGCAAGTAAAGAACGACACAGGCACACACCTAGCGCAACAAGCGTTTATCGCTTATTATTATTATTATTATTATTATTTTCAATAGCCAAGTGTGGAAGAGCGGCCGGATGGGCTGGAGGGCGCCCGAAGTACGCAACTTCCGTGCCTCCGAAGCATAAGTCCGTCACGTGGCCAGATTCACGCAATCTGCGGTGTCTGCTTCTGTCGCGTATCTCGTCCGGAAAAAGTTGAGCACGCTGCGGATCAGGTGAAGCCTTGAGAACGGCCCATCCTTCGATCCGCAGGTGTTTGAAAAGTCCGCGTAATCGAGATCGAAAACAGCGATGCCGAATTTCACGGTGGGATCCAGTGCCTGGACGGTGCACAGCTGCAGAAGAATGCGAAGAACAAAAAAAAGTATTCGTTTATATGGTGGTCACCCACGACCGAAAAAAAAGCGACAAAGAATTCTGTTGTAAATCTGAATTGCTGTCGGCTCGGTAACATTCCGCCTGCAGCCAGCGCGACAGCATTGATAGATGACGGCAGTAACCTCCGCTACGCGAAAATGCACAGTTTCGTAGCGACTTGCTCCAGGAAATTAAAGCAGAAAAGTGCTTTATATAAAAAAACATGTCAACTTCCTACATAGACTTCTGCAAAGACACGCATTTTACATATGTGGCAGCAAGATGTGTGAAATAAATAAGAAGCCTTCCTTATTGAGGCTGTAACTATCATGCTACGTTTTAAAACAGAGATCACAGGACAGTGAAAGGCGAATTGCAATTTATCAGGAACTATCCTTCCGCAGAAGCTGCGATCTGACAGAAGCGGTGCTGAGATCGCCTGTAGAAGAAAAAAATATATATACAAGGTATCTCAACTATCATGCATGAAGATTGAAAAGTATGCAAATGGCACGTAGCTGGACTGAACCAAGGTAATGTTGTTTGTCGTCGCTTGGAGATACTCAGATTATTTCTTGCATTCCACCTAAATACGTAAGAGCGAGGTCTTAATTCTAAATTCTAATAGGTATTAATTCAATAAACTTCTCGAATATTATAATTAGATGAAAAGCGTCAATGAGAAAAAATGTAGAGCATCATGAAAAACTTCTGATACAGCCTTCTGTTGCTAATAAAACATAATACAAGTGTTTGTTTATGTTAATAACATAATAAATGTGTTTTCCTGAGCGTGAAACAAGCCCGCGAATACACGCAAAGCGCCTGGAGCGGTCAGTCGCGCGGCAATTTTGCGTGTATTTGCGTCTATTTCCGGTGGGTCGCACCTTCTTGCAAAGTCCTACTCGGTCGTCGTAAGAGAACATTGTGGGCTCGGTGACATGCCGAATTTGCACCGCGTCCACCAGGGGTTCGTAAACCGGTGTCGACCTGAAGTTAGGATTCTTGCACACCTGCCACGTGAGGAGTGAAAAGAAGAAAGGACATCGCTGAAACGCAATAGCTTAGGTTAGGAACATACACACAAAAGCACCATGGAGGCCATGACACCTGAAAATTATTTTTGTAAAGCTTTTTATACCTAACCACCTATTCGGACAGCTTTAGAGTATTACTTGTCCTTTTAACAGCGAAGCTGTTTAAGCCAGCCGTAATTTGTGGTTCATACCAAGGAATTACCGCGCCGTAGCCATGGCAACCAGGAAGGCGTAGGAGGGTGGCGCGGCACATGTGCACGCGGTCTCCTCCTCGCCAGCTCCCTCCCTTCCCACCCCCGCCTCTCTTTCTCCACGGCGCGCTGAGCCAGGAGAACGTCACAGTTTCGCCCTAAGGGCGAAGCAATGAATGCGATAGCAACAAAGCAATGTCATACGAAGTAAGGTGAGCGGCTTTGGTAGCAATATGAATTGTAGTAAACATGACCTGATTAAGTAAGCAGGTGTGCTGCGGCGTAAGTAGACCGACATGAAGAGAGACTCGATGACCACGAGAAGGCGCGTGTGAAACGGTGGTGCTGATGAGAAGGGCTTCCCGTGGGCAGCGCGCGTGCGAAGGGACACACCTGTAGCGCTGCACTGCCGATCCGGGCAGCATTGCATGTGCAGCGTGCGTTGGAAAATGTGGCCCGACTATTACTAACTGAATGAACAAGCGTGGTGTGAGCGCGCACAAACAAACATGAATAGATCACACTGAATGACTGCAGACAGCGACCGTCAAAACTCTGGCAGCAAGCGGATACGCCGCAGCGGCGAAGATACGTGCGGTCTATCGCTTCAACGGAAACTGAGCGGCGAATGCACGGCGCATAAAGGTCAGAGCCGTGTGGAGATAAGAGACGGTGCGGACGAGCGACGAGCGCGGTTGTTGGCAGAGTAGAAGTGCGCCCCCCCCCCCCCCGCTCCCTCCGGCGCTGGCTTCCCGCTTACTTGCTTGCGCGTGGGAGAGATAAGAGACTGTGCGAGCGAGCGACGAGCGCGGTTGTTGGCAGAGTAGAAATGCGCCCTCCGGCGCTCGCTTCCCGCTTCCTTGCTTGCGCGTGGAAGATTGAGTGCGTTCGCTCTCCGTGACAGCGTGCGTCCCCGCACGCTTCCGCTCGGGCATACGGCGCGCGGCACAGATTTTATCTATACGGAACCTCACGGCGACGGCGACGACGACGGCGACAGCGACGCCGACGGCGACAGCGACGCCGACGGCAGAAATACGGTGGAAGTGTCCATATAATTGCTATCGCAATAAAAAGGGCGAAAGCTTGCACTAGGTCGCGCAAAGCTCAAGACACAGCGAAGCTGGCCGATTGATATCGAGCGGCTAGCCTCCAACGCTTTCAGAGTTGGCAAGCAACAGCGTTCTTCGCACTGTGCCAACCTTGGTTAGCCTGCCTGCATTTGTGGCATGCTAGGAACATTGTCGCTAGTAGGCGCCGACGCGTCCAGCGCCAATCACACGAAATGTCGAGAAAGGGAAGGTACCTCCGAAAATGATCGCTTGAGAATACTTTCCTACATACGTAGTTAAGTTAAACCAAGTCAAAACCTAGCAGCAACCAAGTTAATACCTAGCAGTAGCAGCCAGTAAGACTTGAGGATCGGCAGTATCGCTGTGCCTAAGCTTTGCACGACCGAGTGCAAACTTGCCCGTTTTTTTCTGTCTCACTTCCAGAACAAACAATCAAACAGAAAGACAGACAGACAGAAAAACGACCAACTAGCTAGAACGCCTTAAAATACTATGGCAGCATTTGTCACAAAGCTGTTGTATTGTCGAGACGACGAAATTCTTCCGACCTCTAGGCTGAGCTTAGGCTGTATCGGCTCAGTACCCGCCTCGCTACGAGCCCAGTGGCTATGGCATTGCACTGTTGAGCTCGAGGTCGCCAGTTTGACCCCAGTCAAAGCGGGCGCATTTATATAGGGCCAAAAATGCAAAAGCGATTGTGTACGTACTTAAGGTGCACATTAAGTAATCGCATGCGGTCAAAATTATTACGGAGTCTCCTACTACAGCGTGCCTCGTAATCTAATCGTGTTATAGGCCACGTAAAACCGTAGTATAAGTTTTTTTTTTATCGGCTGAGTTTGGGCTGTTTTGGGCATAGGCCAGACCCTGCGCGCACCTTTCCAAAATTGCTCCATATCGCTTTCAGTCAGAAATTATTATAGACTGTAAATAAATGTGTCAATTATACTTTTTTTAATTTCGAGCCACTGCGGTCTACAACTATGTACACTTTTGTCCACTTGTGTACACTTATGTACAAATGTACACAAGTGTACACATGTACATACAGTTATGCACAAAATACTCAGTTGTATCGCGTTTCTTCGTAAGACCGAATCATCGGCCCGAGCTATACACGCGCAAATAGAAGAGACACTCAAGAGAAACATTGAACCAATTTAAATTCATAAAGCATTCGTGAATGATTCTGCGTTCGTTGGTGTTGCGGTAATATATCATTAGCAGGAAAAAAGCGGTACAATTTTCGATTTGAACTTCGCGCCGCAATCAGTACGTAAATGTGAAGTCATGGATTGCAATGTTTTTTTTTTTTCGCATTTTTGGCCATTGTGGTTCTGCGAACTTTTTGAAAACTTCCTAAGTTGAGTATTTGGTTCTTTTGTATACGATGCAGTTCATTTTTTTTCCCGATGAGAATTTAACCGAACCCGAGAAGACGCGGTCAAAATGGCCTACGTCCCGGCGGGCTGGTGCTGGTATTTCAAGGTGGCTTTGCTACGAGCCTTTCGCCTTTCTGTCCGAGCGTACCCGCCGTGGAAGCCTAGAGGCTATGGAGCTGCGCTTCTGAGTTTAAATTCGTGGGTTTGATCCCCGCCATGGGGATCACAATCCGATGTAGCCGGAATGCAAAAGCGCTCGTGTACCATGCATCGTGTGCACGTTAAAGAAACCCAGAGGGTCAAAGTTCAATCGGAGCCCCCAGCAAAGCCGTTCCACATAAACACATTTGATTTTGTCACGTAAAAGCCTTAGAACTTTGTTTTTTCCAGGCGTCTTCACACGGTAGGAGTGGCGTTTTGTTATTGTGGACGGGTATAATTTACTAACGTAGCTGAAAGCAGTTTGTTTGGCGTCCCTTTATATACTTTTCTGGGCCGTGAAAATCAGGTGCGCGTTAGAACCGCGTAAATTGCGGTAAATATAAGCTGCAGTCGGTAGGCCCGTGTCGATGATAACTATGCTTGATCCGGCTCACCTCGGCGTAGCTGGCGAACGAATCGATGCTGTCGTTGGTCATGCACGGCGTGAAGAAACCGTGCTCAGTCGGGACCTTGGGAACCGCCAAACGACCCTTCATGGTCACTGACAACGCATACTTGAGCGTCAAAGTTGACGCCGACAGCCTGGGGAAACTCTCGAACGCCGTTGTCTGTGCGAAACAAACAAGGGGGCGCACCAGAGGAGAACACAGTCATTAACAATGATTAAGTAGCTTTTTTCATCAAACCTACAATGAAAACTGCTACAGCATTGCGACGTTGTTCGCAAGCACCACCATTTATTTTGCCTGCTCTTTTTGGAACAGATACTCCACTGTAAAGACATTCTGTAATAAGCGGACTATTCTATGAAAACCGTACACCCAATTAGACACGCTGAGTGCATAGCAGCACTATTCTCAAGTAGAACGGTTCCTTTAAAGTAAGGTTTACTAAGCAACAAGAAAACTAAGAACAAAAATAACAGAAGCCATCAATGAAAGCCATTTATTTTGGCAGCATTATCGAAGCCTGGTTGATTTGTTGCTCTCTCGCATTTTACAGGTTGAAATGTTTCAGCTCTTGAACGCTTGCGCTAATTGCGCACTGGCCGCATGCCTCAGCCAGGCTTTGATAATGTTGTCAAAGGAGGAAGATGTTTCACAGGTGGCTCATTACATTATCGTTCATACGGCTTCAGGCGGTTTCTGCTTTCCTTTTGTACATTGTTTTCGTACTTATACTTTCGTACTCATATAACATTTGCAGTTGACAAGCAGTGTTCATCCTGTGTTCTTCCGCAGTCAAACTCGTCCGTTCGCGCGCTTCTAACAAAGAATAATTTCCGACTTGCCCACTTCCCTATCCGTCCGCACACACACTCTTTATGCGATAATAAAGCGTCGCTCATCATATATGGCGGGTTTCCACGACGTTTTCCTGAAATTAATAACGGAGTAAGGGCGGGATACTTGAGACACTTCGTGCGTTTCCTTTCAATGAAAGTTCAATGCCTCGAAACCCTATAGAAACAAGACTGGAAAGCCTCAGAGTGGCCTAAATGATTTCACATAATAGCTTTTCGGCAGCCAGTTTCTTTCACTGGTTATTCCCTCAACAGAATAATTTACACTTTTCCTTCCATCAGTTAGTCCCCCGACTAGCTCAAACTGCCCACGAAACTAAGTAGGTGCTGTATTCGATTGCTTGAGCACGAGGCTTGTCAAAGTGAGGCTTTCTTTGGCTTTTCTCCCACTTTTTTGAGTACGATTGCTGTCTTGCCGAGTAAACTGCGCCGATCTCGAAGGCGGCGTAATAAGTGGCGCTTTCTTGATGAGATGACCCTGCTACAAGAGCACGATATCTGCGCTGGCAAGGGTTTGAGCGTGGTTTGTAAGGTGGCCGACCTCGGAGGCGGCGCAACATCACAGCAGCCACATGCCTTAGCACCCACATGCCAACAAACAGACCTACCGTGTAATTTTTTTGTCTGAAAAATAAAAACAAGAACCGCGGTAATTATAGTAACACATATTTTCTGTTGTTTTCTAGATTTTCTGTTTCTCGGCGTGTTCTGTAATGTAACTCACACACACAGAGAAACAAATGTGTCACATAGTTTATTCTCTTGTTGGGGTAAGTCTTACTACACGCATCAGTTAAGAGTATAGGGTGCACCAAAGAGTCAGATGCTGGGTTGACGGTTGTAAAATAGTTTACAAGTTCCGATAAGCACTCTACGTAGGGCACATGAGACGTGACCAGACACCGGGCAGTGCGTGACACATCTCAGCACGAAGCTCAACAAATGTATAAAACCATGCACTGAGTGGCATGAATCCACTGCAGGTTACCATTTTCATAAATTAAGACCAACTGACTCGTGCTTTTGAGATATATATGCCTAGACTTCCGCGGCTGGTGAAGCTTCACCAAATGTTATTGAGGATAGTAAAGAGACCAATAACTCTCATTTCACTCATGGTATTGATGACAAAATTTTAACTTTACCATGTGGGGCCCCATTTCGGTTAAATTCAAGATAAGCTCTGTCTTTCAGCACAAACAGAAAAAGGTATTTCTTGAGTCAAGGAGTCTTTTTCTCCGTCGAAAGAAATTTTTTCATGCAAAAGTAAAAAGTATGTAATTTTACAGATTACATGTGTGTAACATCAGCCGCATATCCCGATAGATTTCTGTCTATCGGGAAGCTATCGCTCGACATAACTATCCTGGTTACCGCCCATTTTCTTAAAATGTGCAATGCTGTCTTTTGGAGTGATCCTCCATGATTTGTTTCTTGTGTAAGTGCTGGACTCTCACCAGATCGTGTTGGTAGCTGTTTTCTGCACCCGCAGGCCTGTGCAGCATCGTCGGTGGCACGACTAGACAACTGGGCAAGGAGTTGTCTCCTCGCGGGTAGTGGCCCAGACCGATGAACAGGTCCGGCGCAAACAAATCCCTGCGCACGGGTGCAGAGAGACCAGGGGGAGGATTCTGTAAGAGTCCACCTAGTGAACTGTCCACTTCGGCTGTCGCCATTGGCACCCGTTTCACGAGCGCGAATGTACCAGCCAGTCTCCTTCGCGCTCGTGAAGTGGGGGCCAATGTCGAAGTGTATAGTCCACTAGGTGGACTCTTACAGAACACCCCCCCCCCCCCCCCCGGTTTATCAAAACCCCTCCAGGCTATGGTCGCGATGTCGCGACATACATGATATCTGATTTCTTAATCTGAACGGGATGCTTAAAAGCCAACTGCAACAAAAGTTTCGGCCACGTAAAAAGCTTATAGTTTCGAATCGTCCAGATACAGAGCAGCCTCCATGAAGAGTTTTACGTATGAAATAGGAATGGATGCGTCACAAAGGGTTCACGAAGCTATATGTGTTCGATACCAAAAAAAAAATAACGCCGCGTGTACCGTTCACACAAAGTGAAGCAGTGAAGCATGAATAAGAAAGGGGTGATCTCTGCGACGGGCTGAAGATGTGGGCAGCTTGCACTAGTGGTGCAAGGCTGGAGCAGATAGCGGAGCTGGCGATCGACCTAGCTTCTTGCAGTTTTTACTAGGCGTGGCTAAGTTTTGCTAGGAAATGCTAAGTGTTCCTAGGCATGGTTAGGCATGGTCTTCCGGATCGGCTCGCCGCCGACGCGCAGATTCTCGATGGGCCGCGCGACGCGCTTCAATATGAGCGGCTTCTTCTTTGGGTGTGCGGATTCTTTTTGGTCGTCCCATGTCAAGGGTACATGCACTAGCCACAGAGTCAGCGAGAGTTCTCCCGCCGTCGCGGCGGCTCCGAGCTTTATCTCCCCGGTGACGTCACGGCAAAGCTGCGCCTCCACACTTGCCGGTGCGTGGCTGGTCGAAACCTGCCGAGTCACCCCCAGACGCGCCTGCTGCAGTCACGGACACTGTGCGCGTTCTGCGCGAACGCGGGGAATCGGGGAAACGCGGACGACGTCGGCAGCAGCTCTGCGCGTTGCCTCGTTGGTGCTGCTACAATTTCTTTCTGTCTCTCGCTCTCATTTTCTCGTTCTCTCTCCCAAGCAAAGCGCGCGCCGCGCGCATGCTCTCCTTCCCTCTCCTTAACGTCCCATGTCAAGGCAACATGTGCACGACACGCAGAGGAGGCGAAGCACACGCCGCTCCGCAAGGTGGTTGCTAGGCAACGCGCGGTGATGTTATCGTTCAGCTAGTTTTATTGCGATAGCAATTATATGGACACTCAAAAGCAGATTTCTGCCGTCGGCGTCGCCGTCGCCGTCGCCGTGAGGTTCCGTATGACGTCAATGGAGATGAAATCGTCGCCGCGCGCCGCCGAACGCTGTATGTGCGAGTGAAAGGGTGCGAGGGGCGCGCGCTTTCACGGGGAGTGAACGCACGGCGGAGAACAAACGCGCGTTCTGCGCCGTGCTCCCTTAAGGGCTGCAGAAGTAGGCGTCTCTTTCCTCCTTTACAATCACCATATATGTAGAGCAAACGCGCTTTCTTCCGACGCGCGAGAGGCCGGGGGGGGGGGGGGGGGGGGGGGGAAGGGAGGAGACGTTTAGCTGCGGCACCAAGTGCCTATTTATATCAGAGGCTCCGGCAACAGTCACCAACGCCGCACGCATTTTGAGCGAACGCGGGCAAAACGCCGACGGCGTCGACAACAGTTCTGCGCGTTGCCGGTGCTGCTGCATGTCCAAGTTTATACAGCTGATAAAGCTAATATCATTACTCTGTATAGCTCTCTACAAATTTGCTATCGCAATTGATGCTTCGCCTTTCAGGTGAAACTGCGACATTTTTTTTTTTTTTTTGTACACGCCTTACGGACTGACGGTCGGCTTAAACAGCTCCGCTGTTAAAATCTCTAAGGCAACGTGCTGGGACATATGCCATAGCTGCCAACCAGGAGGCCACGTATCGTCAACCTGTGTGGTATTTTTTAAGGCTGCTAGAATAGACATAACACAATTACAGGTGGTATTTTTTAAGGCTGCTAGAATAGACATAACACAATTAACAGCCCCGGAGGTTCTGCCAAGATTGCTTCAGTGGTGCCTACTACTAACTTGTAATCACTTTAGCCTAAGTGAAAGTTTGTTAAAGGTGGCCTTAAAAGCAACGAGGAAGCCTCATTCTGACGTCATGTGCAGCCGCACAAGAGAAACACGCATGTCACCGTGTCATTATCTCCGATTGAGAAAAGAATAATTCGCGCAGGAGATTGCTATGAATATGCACGTTTTCCTAAATTACATCATTACTTCGCACGAGCGAACGGTCATGGTGGCGTGTATGATGGGACGCGCATGCGCACAGCGAAGTGTGGACATGCGGTGCAAGAGAATTTGCACGTTCGGCGATTACACGAGGTGAGGTGAAAGGAAAAGCTAGAAAACGTCGAAACGCATGAACGCTTTGCAGTTTTTCGTTTGCTCTTCGGCTGTGAAGTTATGTTGACAGCGGGGACAGCCGCTGTCAACATAACTTCACAGCCGGCACATATTGAATTCTAGGGGAACTTACGTGAAATTGTTGATGTAGAAGTTAGCCCATTCGCTGTTTGGAACACTTGCTGCGAATAATGTGAAGACATTGTAGCCCTTTCCCAAGATTTCCTTGGAGTAGTGGTCACGCAGGAGCTGCGAGAACATTGAATGGGCTTGTTTGCTTGTTGTCACGATAAATTCTTACATGATGATGATGCTGTTGTGTTTAGTGGCGCAAGGGCCAGATATGGCCAAAGAGCGCCATGCAAGTGGTCATGTGTGACAATGATATGTCAATGTAGTGGACAGATGGATTCCAATAGGTAGACGTTACGTGGCTGTAAAAGGGCCTAAAAATCAGTCGGTGTAAAAGTGCGTAAAATAGATAGGCATTAAAATAATTAACATGACAGTGAGGCGTGCTGT
Source organism: Dermacentor silvarum (assembly GCF_013339745.2). Taxonomy (NCBI): domain Eukaryota; kingdom Metazoa; phylum Arthropoda; class Arachnida; order Ixodida; family Ixodidae; genus Dermacentor; species Dermacentor silvarum. The sequence goes on from NC_051158.1 coordinate 8,426,455, forward strand.
GACTGTAAAAATATGTTACAGAACGACCATAGGATAAAATTTATCAGTAGGGAACTAGCACTACCACCTGAAAAGGCCTTTACACGCAAGGGTATGGAGGCGTGTGCTCTACAAAAACTAGTATCGCAGGAGCACCCTCTAGTGAGAGAGTGCGCTACGACATTCCTGGGCTAATAACATGTAGCACTGCATCATTTAGGCCGTTCAGAACTGTTTTCAGACTAAAAAATGGTTCTAGGCCCAGGAAAAATGGCGGATGCAATGGGATGTGGTAAAGAAAGGCTGGGGCAATGTGCTTTTTCCGTTCGGCTTCTGCTTTCTTACACTCCACAAGTACGTGGAGGAGGGTGAGCATTTCACCAGATCTTCCACATAGTGGAGGTTCGTTGCCAGTCAGTAGGTAATTATGTGTACCAAATGTGTGTCCTATACGCAGTCGGCAGAACAGGACATTAATTTGTCGCGTTTTCGTTATGAAGGGCCAGAAACCTATTTGTGGCTTAATCACGATATATTCTTAGAAGCGTGTATCTTGTTCCCAGATGTCTTCCTACGGAGAGGTCAACAACTCCTTTAAATGCATTTTACAGTGGATGCATTTTACAGTGCATGCAACAGCATGCATGTATATATATATATATATATGTACACGTGGAGCGTGGTTGTGTGTGTATTATTAAAACAAGAAAATGATGGTTAGCGGGAAAGATAAGAAGCACACGAGACTTATTAAGAGTTCATATACGGAATTGTTTAGGAAAGGTCATGGTGCATACTTCATGCTCATTTAATGCGTTAACATAAGCTTAGCAGTACCAAAGTGGAAGAAATAATTTGTGTGTGAATTGTGTGGGAAGCCTTTCACATATGTTGGAGGTACACATCTTATATATATATATATATATATATATATATATATATATATATATATATATTGTGACGGGATGTCAAATAGATAGAAGCGGGACAAGGTTTATAAACCGGACTGTTGGCAGATATCGCCAAGATGGCTGAACACGCGCAGCGTCCCCCGGCGATCGTCGTCTTCTTCCTTGATGCAAGGAGGCGGCCCGTAACAATATATATATATATATATATATATATATATATATATCAAGGAAGCAGTTGTTGCGATCCGATGTTTAATAAAAGAAGTGCAGGCGCACGTAAAAAAAGCGCAGACAAACATTTAATTTCGACGTCACCGCCGGCGTTGAAACGTCGGATAAACGCCAGGCCTAGGCCGAAACGTCGAAATTAAATGTTTCTTTATGGTTTATTTTTTTGTTTATTTTTACGTATGTTCCACCTCTTCCACTTTACACACATGTATACATACATATAAATTGAAAGAAATGCAGGTGCGCATAGAAAACGCAGAAAATGCTGTTCTCGTACCATTTCCGTCCTGGCATGATAAATGCAATGGAGGTTTGTTTGAACAGATTTCATTTTACCGCATTATTTCATCAAGCGGCCATTTATGTTTTGCCCTGCCTCAGACAGCGCTTCCTTTATGTTGAATCGGCCGCATCTGGCTGGCATTGATAAAATTGAGGAGGCGCTGCGTTAGACATGGACGCCATCTGGCAATACATCGGGAAACATGAGCTTGTGCAGAGGGTTTCCTTCCTCCATGGCAGAGGGCGCTTGTCGGCGCGCAGTCGGGGAACGTCGTTCGTCGGCGCGCATAGCATGGCATTTTCAGCGCAGCTTAAGAAACTAGGGTCTTTAGAGTTACGTATCTATGTATTTTCTATTAAAGGAACACACCTCCTAATACTTACCTAGTGATGTTGCGCCTCAGATATGCGTAATATTTACTTTGTGATCGATAACGTTCACAAGTATGAACAGCCGTACCAGTTTAAGTAGTTTGGGCGGTAAGCTTTTTACGTGCGCTTGAACGTCTTTTAATTTATTAAATACCGGACCCGAAGAAATGCTTCCATATAAATATATAATTCACCAACACACACACACACACACACACACACACACACACACACACACACACACACACACACACACACACACATTCAACCGCCGATTCAATCGCCCGGCCAAAACCAAGCGAGGTACTAGTACTGGTGGCACGGGGTCGTACACGTCAACAATATACAGCGCAAAGGAAGCATTGGTCCTATTTGAGGCAAAATATATTTACATAAGCGTAATCCTCAGCGTTCATTTTATTAAGAATACACAATGGACTGGTTTTTACGTTAGTAAATGAAACATCAACGCGTTAGAAATGGTGTCGAAGAGACGCTAGGCGTTAAAAACAAGCAGACTGAAGCCGTGGCTCTGTAGCCGGCTTTAAGCAGACAGTAATAAAAGGTCCCAACAGATGGGGCTAGAGCAGGGCGAACGCGAGAAACTTGAATTCACCAAAACCTCCATTGCATCCATAATGGGAGGAGTGAGAGGGGAGAGGAAGGGCGTGAGGGATGGGAGGGAGAGAAGAGAGCATGTTACGTATCAGGGGCGGCAGAAGACTATCGTCTTTCGATGTCATTTGCAGCGAAGCAAGCAGATATGCAGCCAATTTTTTATTTACTTTATTTTGCTTGATTTAGCCACTTGGTGCGTGCCATTGGGTGTGTGCCCGTGCTTGGCGAATCCTCCAGAATGGGCGTGGCCCAGTAAATTTTACGTAGAACTCATCAAACCAAACCAAACTAAACCAAACCTTTCTTTGTATAGCATCACACAGGCATCACAATTAAACAAAGCTTCGCTTCACAATAATTCAAACGTGTGTAGGATTAGCATGCAATATCAACAGGGCCGGAGTGGAGAAATATCAGAAGGAAATGAAATGAAGGAAAGAAAAGCGCAAGCCATGCTCATTCAATAAGAACAATTGTGAAAAATAATAAACATACACATATGTAAATATGTTCTTTGTGTGTATTGCTACATTACATGATACACTGAGGGATGCTTACAAAGATATAAAACCAAGGTTGGTGCTACATTTTTTTGTGAGATAGCAACAACATATAACTGACCTTACTTCTACGCAAGGCCAGCAAATTTTGCTCTGCGTCATAAGGTCACTTCAATGTCTGTGACACAAGGTACGATATTTCAAGACAGCTTTAACCTGAAATAAAATTATGCAGCATCTCAAATGGTGCTCTATTTTGCGTGTCCCGATGTAGAAGCCTAACAGACCAAGTCAACTGAAGCTAGTGCCAAAACATCACGATAACCTCCTCTCCTTCTGGAAAACGAAACTGGGCCTAGTTCTAAGAAAGTTATTGTAGTAAATTATTGACGGGCTGAAGTTTGAGAGGCTTCCGGAAGTTTTTCAGAGGTATCGAGCTCCAAGTCCTCCATTTAACTCAAAAGTAAATATTAGAAAACATCAAGACATTGCACAGTGTTCTTCAAGGCTTGCTTGTTTGCTTCCTTTATTTATTTCTTGCTCTCTTTCTTTCTTCTCTTCTTTCTTTTTCTTGCTTCTTTTCCCCCCTTGTTTTCCCTTCTTTTTACCTGTGCCGACAATCGACTCAAGCCTGGGCAACGTGTATATGAGCACGGCATACATACCTGGAGGCACCCCAGGGCCGGCATTACGTCAATTTCCCTCGGGTTCACAGTAGGGGTCTCCAGAATACCGAGGTTGTAGATTCCGTGGTCCCAGAAGTGCCGCAGTGGCTGGTATCCTTCACTGCTCTGGGCTAGGAACAACTCCAGGTGGTACGCAGAACTACGTCATGAGAACAGCATTCGTTACGCCTTGCTGGTTACATTTGGAAATCTATAGCGTGTGCTAGCGCAGATCAATCATTACTTATTCATTCTCATTCAGTGGATATTCATTCTCAGTCTGCTAATGGCGAAATCAAAGGAGGAAGAATGGCCACGAAGAATGGAACTGCTCGGGTGCTCTTTGCGCACTAAATTGCGCAATATTGCCCAATAAACCCCATATCAACATGCATACGTTGCAAAAGGATGAAACACATTATCGTGTCTAATATTTACCATCACGCACAATCTAAAAACGATTTTTCACGTTGTCAAATTCTACAGATTACGGGGTATATTGTATGAAGAGTGCATTCAGGCATGGATAACCGTCGTCTGCTGAATCAAGTAAGTCGGACTCGCGGCAGCATTGTTCTCTCGTCTTGCAGCTCAGTAATGACAGTTTGCCTCTGACGACGAGAATATCACTACAGCTTTACATTGACGCAATATTCTTTGTTTTCAGCAGAATTATGCCGTTTCTGGGTCACATAATTGTGACGTGTACATGACCCTGATATAAAAAAGAAAGAAACTTCATGAACAAAAAGAAAAAGGCCGGGGGGGGAGACGACGCACGAAGTTACCAAATTTTCAGAACTCTGGAACACGGCAACAAGAAATATTATTCTCGTTCTGTAAACCATATGTACTATAGAACATTTAGTTTACGTGAAATTCTTACTTTGCTTTCGAGGGTTCTGAACATGTCCTACTCGGAAATCATTAGCATCATTCAGAACGGTGTATAACGCAGCAATATGGTTCCCTTTTGACGGCTTAGTCTGTGACGTTTAACTAATAGTGATATCGTTTCTTTTAAATGCGAAGCACTTCTTGGCGAACATTTGCCACTTTGACAGTATCTATATATACTGTCAAGCCGCCTACGTCTTGGTGCTCTCATGGTCGTTTTGTTAACTTGGTAGGTACCAAAATTGGCATAGCATGGCAACAGTGCATGACGAACATAAATGATACGTCATGACATGAAAGTCATGAGAGGCGTGTCATGTAGGTCATGAAACAGCCGCCTAAAATGACAGTGACTCAGCAAAAAGAGATAACACTCAAAAACCACTGAAATGGATTCGGACGTGGATACTAAGGGAAGGAAACACTAAAGCGTGATGGTAGAAGGCGTAGGCATGAACATGACTCTGCAAAAATTACAGTGACTCAGCAAAAAGAGATGGACACTCAAAAACCACTAAAATGGATTCGGACGTGGGTACTAAGTGAAGGAAACACTGAAGGATGGTGGTAGAAGCCATAGTCATGAGCATGACTCAGCAAAAATGTCAATGACTCAGCGAGAAAACATTAACACTCACAAACCACTTAAATGGGTTCGGACGTGGGTACTAAGTAAAGAAAACACTAAAGGATGGTGGTAGAAGCCATAGTTATGAGCATGACTCAGCAAAAATTACAATGACTCAACAAAAAATTACCCTCAAAAACCACTGAAATGGGTTCGGACGTGGGTACCAAGTGAAGGAAACACTAAAGGATGGTGGTCGAAGTCATAGCCATGAGCACGACTAAGGCTTTCGCCTTAAGGTCTCCTCGGCGTAACTCAAGGGACTCTTGACATGAATGTCATCACATGCGTGTCATGTAAGTCAGGAAGCAGCCGCCTACGTCTAGGTGCTCTCACGGTCGTTTCGTTAACTTAGTACGCTCCCCGCACACTGCTTCGCATAACATCGGTTCCCGCAGGACCTGGGATCTGCCGGTTTTTTATTATTGTGTTACGGAGTTAGCAGTGGGCTTATTTCGGCTGCTTGGTATATGCTTTCACCAAGAAGCTGCACTTAAGAACGGGACAAAGCAGGCGACAGATACGAGCGCTCGTGTCTGATTTACGGAGTTGGAGACTTGAATGTCAGTTTTTAACGGGATAACATTAAAGGCCCCGTGTCACAGAAAATTCAGCGTTGGCGTCGGTCTCGGCGTCGGTGTCGGCGTCGGCGGCCCAAAAACTATCCCTAACCACCATGACCACGCAGGCCCTCCTCGTGACGTGGTGAACTAACTGAATTTGTCAAAGTAAAATTCGTGATAAAATCGCAAGGTACGACTTAACCACGCCCTACAGGTATGATAGCGTCGGATTGCAATTTGAATATACGAGAAAACATAATTCTGCTTCGCGAAAACTCAAACACAAACCCCTTTTCCAGCATTTCTACCATTCATACAGTGGCACGCCCCGGTTGGTGTTCCTTGAACACCATCCAGATGGGGCTCGCCTCTTCGGCAGCAGCGCGCCGACGTGAAGGTGCAGAAAAAAGAAAGCTTCAGTTACCGGGAAACATGAGAAATAGTCAGGGATCTTTGAATGCTATCGTGTTCCACTCTTAAACGCTGTAAAAAAATTCCGTCATTATACGGAGGAACTGCACGTAAGAATATGGTAAATATGTCATTTTCAAAGAATACGGCAAAAACTTCTCTTGAATTCCGGAAATGTTCCTCATTTTATGTTTTACAGACGTTTCACCCGTAATAACACAGTGACTGCGATGTTATTCATGAAACAGACGGAACTTTTTTTATGTGAACATCGGTAATTTTTGACGAGGAAAGCTATATAATCACGCTTTTGAATGAGCGCTTGTACTCTCAGAGTTTCATCTAACAATATTTTATTGAACACGCAAACTGTACGCATTATGAAGGTATGTACAAAGTGTGAGAGCTATAGCCCTCTACTAAAAGCTGCAATAACAGATGGTATATTTAAACATATCTTTTCGCAGCCTCTATTCCGGTCGCAGTTGGCAGCTCATACGGGTCTTGTGACGATGATCATATAAGCTGCGTGTGTTTGCAATGTTCTCACATTATTTGATGTCAGCGCTTTGCAGTATATAATACGGCATGTATGTTTAAGTGAACAAAGAGCGGTGGGCATACGTGCCCATGTAAACAAACTTGCGTCGTTAAGGTGCTGGTGCTTTGGTAATGACATTGGTGCTGTATACGCAAGAACGCGTGCGCACTGTAACTCACTACCGAAACACAGGGAGTGGTATAATGACCGTAATTGCGTTTACATTTAGCAACAACTGGTATGGAAAATATTTAGTGGCTTAGGCGAGATGAAATTTTGGAATTCCAGAAATAAACCAAGAGAGAAAGGGCTCTATACTGAACTACACAGTTGTTGCAACCACCCCATAACAGTAAAAAATCTCCCATCTCTGTCAATAACCGTCCATTCATTGACACATCACGATTACACATAATCTGCACTGTCCATGTGCTGGCAGTACTGACGGTAAGATACGTAATCGCAAGCATTTGGCGCTCAACTTGAAACAAGACCGGTGGGCATGCACGTTCTTGTACGGCCGAATAAAGTTCGCTAACATGCACCGATATGTGTACAAACTACGCGAATGTGACCGGAGATAAGGAACCTAGTACTGTGCATACTAAAAAGAAGAAAAAAAAAGCGCCGAGTGCCGAGTTGGCGTAACGATTCAACATTTATTTCTTTTTTGACCCAACATGCACCACCATTTATTCCATGAGCTTTATTCTACCCATTTGAAAAAGCTACGACAGAACTCATTATTTACCCGTTCAATATATGCACCAACCAGCCCAAATTAAAGCTAGAGCTTATTGACGCATTGCAGTCCACTGCATTGCAAACTGGGGTTTGCTGTCCCCTGTAGCGAAACCAAATGCTCGTCTGGTTGACCTCCCGGCCTTTCCTCTTCTTGTTTTCTCTATCGCTTTGTGCAAAATGTACTGCCGTGTGGAAGAGAAAGCGTTCTCATCTTCAAGCAATTATTTTGCTGTTCCAACAACTATAGCATAAACGGGAAAACAAAACCGTTTCGTTCTCCGTGCTCAGAGAGTGCTTGATATTAAGCCAGAAAAGAAAAAAAAAACAAATAAGAGGTGGCACCACCGGCTTGAAGTTTCCGCACCACTCGGCATGTCGTCACAAATTTTGACGACGTCTGCTTGGGCTTAGTTAATATTTTGTCGCTATAGATGGATTACATAACATTTGAAAGGAGACAGAATTTAACAAGTATAATGAACTTTCATTGGACCACAACGTCATGAATACGAAAATGCTTTAAAAATTGTGACGTAACACTGACGTAATGAAGGTGTCGGCGCGAAATTAAAGGAAAAGTGATACAAGGACCTTCATTTTCTGTTTTAACAATCGGTCTCCGAGAGGGAAATTCACTAATATACAGTTTTGGAACAATACTTTATCGGCCTAAGCTAATTTAGTTTCTCACTTTAGCGTCCCTTTAAGGATCTGCGGTTTACTCACTCGTAGGAAATGCCGATGCCGAATGCCGTGATGTGGTACATTTGGGCGGCGTCGTTGAAGATTTGCAAGTCGGTATCGAAGCGTTCAGGCGCAGCAAGGGAGTTGCGGTCATCCTTGTACAGCGAGTCGTAGAATATGTACTCGCACAAACCATCCGGCGGGAACATCTGCGTCGAGTTGAGCCTCCTGCCCATAGTGCACACCAAGGGCTGGTCGTCCATCACTGCTCGCAGCGCGGACAGAGGGACAAGGCCACGCGCTGTGACGTAAAACTCGACGCGCACTGACCATTGAGGTGGGCACATGAACTGCTGCTCTGGTTCGCGCATTGGCCAATGCGATTTAATGCAGTAGTTTCTCCGTTATAAAAGATGACTAACGTTGTCGGTAGGGTGACTATCGGATTCTTGTACGCGACCTACTCTTCTGTAAATAGTACTGCACTATTCTTTACTGCGCTATCACTCAAACAGACAGACAGACAGGTGCGAGCGATGGACTTACTTTCAGATAGATAGATACATAGATAGATAGATAGATAGATAGATAGATAGATAGATAGATAGATAGATAGATAGATAGATAGATAGATAGATAGATAGATAGATAGATAGATAGATAGATAGATAGATAGATAGATAGATAGATAGATAGATAGATAGATAGATAGATAGATAGATAGATAGATAGATAGATAGATAGATAGATAGATAGATAGATAGATAGATAGATAGATAGATAGATAGATAGATAGATAGATAGATAGATAGATAGATAGATAGATAGATAGATAGATAGATAGATAGATAGATAGATAGATAGATAGATAGATAGATAGATAGATAGATAGATAGATAGACAGCGCGCACGATGGACTTACCTTCCGAGGGTGCGTCTGTTGACGCGGTAGGCGTTCGAGTTTCCTGTGTGGTGGCCGTTTCCTCAGTGGTTAGCGCAGTCGTCGCAGGAGTGGTTGTGGTTGCCACAGTCTTCGCTGGTGTGCTGGCTGTCTCCAACACCACCACGACGTCGTCGCCTAGGATAATGTCGGTGCCGGTAGCGGCGGTACTGCCCGTCTCGATTTCAATGGAAGAACCTGTGAGTGTGCATTGTTGGATAATTGTGTACAATTGCCTTGGTACCCGCAAAGAAAGAAAGTCCAAGCAGCTCTTGCGGTGTCACTTTAGTCACCTTGTGGTACAAGTACTCCCGCATGACAGAATAGTGCTTTCCTTTACTTGGAACACTTTGCGCTCCTCTGAGCACTATGTTCGCGTGTAAGCATTCTGGAAAAAAAAAACACCTGGTACAACATCCAAGCGAGTACTGACCAAGTACTGACGACAATATTGCGACTTGTCACTTCTTTATGTTAAACATGGACGGTGAAATCCAAAAGATTAGCAAAATACCACAACCGATGTGTCAGAAACACACATGGTGATGGCGTTTTTATACTCGTTAATGAATTTCTCAAGAGAAGTGAACTGCCTACAACTCTACAATATTCTGAATATGTCTGGTGCAAGGTTAAATTTAACAATGGTAGCTGCTGCGCTATTGGATCCTTTAACCGACCTCCAAGACCTACTAACCCGGAATCATTTAACGAGTTGTCAAGTTTCTTAACTACCATAATCTGCGACTATATTCTTGCTGGAGACTTTGATATGCCAGCCGTTGACTGGGTAGGTAGAAAGCCTGTGCTGTCTGACAAGAACTCCCTCTTTTTATCGTGTCTGAGGGCACAAGAGGAGGCCACTCTCCCGCTAGCAGTTTGCATTTGTTTGTCCCTAACTTTAATCCAAAATAGAGTCGTCATCGCTAGTATCAGTGATCATGATTGCGTTTTGGACACTTGCTGTAACACTTCAGTTAGAACAGCCCACAGGAAGGTCTTTTTTATGACCCAGGGGACTGATTCATTATCCCGTGAACTATCTCGTGTTTACCCAGATTTTTGCGAAGTCACCCAGTCACTGAACATTAAGCTTGGATTCTTTTCAAAGATAAACTAATGACTTCATTAGAACAACACATTCCTTCAAAACTCTTAACAATTAAACGATGGAATAACAAACCCTGGTAAATAAAGTAATTCGAGCACTAATAAACAAGGAACGCCGCCTGTGTGGTATATATTTAAGAAATCACAAGCAGTGCGCTTTCCAAGAAATGCGACACATAAGCTACAAAATAAAACAAGATATCAAAGTAAACAAACGAAATTACACTTCCTCGCTTGATACAAGACTAAGAAATTCTAAAGAATTTAGCAAATTTGCAAAAATTAACAGTACAGAAGTGATCACAGTTCCTTATTTATTAGTCGATGATAAGCGTGTCAGACGTGTGTGAGAAGGCATGATTTTCTAATTGCTATTTTAAATCCGTGTTTTCTTCCGCTTGTACTAGTTCACTACCTGAAACGATTGAAATAGCCTCTGGCAATATGCCCATGACTACTGTCACTTATAACGGTGTTTTGAAGGTGCTTTCTAATCTGAAAAAGAAATCTGCCAAGGTCCTGACGGTATGCTGTTCCTGGTAATCAAAGCTAGCTCTCAAAGAAATTATCTATTTCTTCGTTGTTTATTAAATCATTAAAGAGCTGTTCAATTCCAGAACAATGGAACGTAACTGATATAGTGCCGATTCATAATATTGGCCTACCAAAAAATTCACAGGCCTGCGCGGCACACGCAGCACAGTCACAGCATAAGCTCGTTGAGCGGCGCAAGAGTAGCTCCAATTTCGGCACCACGCACAACAAGGTCTTCGTGGCAAAGTGTCTTCTCGATTTTGACGAGAACGATCTGAACTGTCCGCCCGGCGTCGACGGCGAGCTGCGGCTTGTAATGCTCTCTGCACAGCAGTCTGCTGAGCCCGACATTGTCTGGTTGTAGACGCGCACGTAGCTCTACGATTCGCTTCGTCAGCAGCGGTTCGTACCTTGCGAGGAGACGCCATAACGTGTACCGAAGAGGTACCCAAAATACGTGCGCACATCTCACATCGGGATAGTGTTGATTGCGCGCCTCGTCTGAATCACATCTCGTCACACGCGGCGGTTGCAGGCACATTAACTAGATTGCGCCACCCTACTGGCGGAGGCTCGGGTCGTCTGCGCCTGCGCGCCTGCCTATAGGGCGCGTCTAAAGGGAATTTTTCTGCTGCCTGATATCAAGGTAAAGTATCCGACTCCCACGCAGCGGACCTGGGCTCGATCCCGGCGGAGAGCGGGTACTTTTTTTCGCATTTCCGGCGATAGCGGTTACGCGGTGGCGGCGGCATCATCGCGACCCGAAACGGCTATTGTAATGAGCCCATAACAGCTTATGCAGTAAAACTGGCCATGCCGGCCCTGCGAAAGTGGATTTCCAGCGAAGCTGTTGAACTTGCTTGGCTTTGGCAATGCTTGGCAATGCTTGGCTTTAGAGCAATTATAGTAGTGCTATGTTAGAGTAACGGTAGGAATGGGGGTAACACCAATTTTGATAGTACGCCACCACCCATAGCGGTGCTGCAACAACATTGAAATCAGTTGCTAGGCTGGTTATTTTGTATACGCAAAGCTATGGACGTCAACCCCCCCCCCCCCCGTCGAAAGATGCCATCGCCGCGGCAGCTTGTGTAACGCCATATGACCCGGCAAAAGTATGCGGGGAGCGCTACGTGCTTCGCATAGTTACCATGGGCGCCTTATCGTCCATTACGTGGTTCGTATACTTGTTTCGCGCTTGTTCGTTCTTAAAACGTACGTTATTCTCGGTGTTATATGCGTGATTCCAAAGAATGTATGCACTGTTCACTTTGCTGAGTGTTTGTAGCCTCTTACGGGGCTAATGGCCATTGCATTTTTTGCTTGTTTACGCGAGTAAAGTGCTTAAGGATGTATGAGCCACTGACCATGATAATTTTCTGTCGACATCCCGGGATCTTAGCCATAGATAGCTTCGCTGTAAAATTCAGTACAGAACTACAGGCCCATCTCTCTATCATGCCTGTGTAGTGCAATATAATTGAACACAACACCTACAGTGCTCTGATGAAACACCTTCAAAGCAGTAGTTTCTTTTGAAATGCCCAATATGGATCCAGCCCAGGCTTGTTCTGCATGACTGAAATGATAGAAGTATAACATGATCTCTTTTACTCTTTAGACTTAGGTTACCAGGTAGACTGTGTACTTCTGGACTTCCGGAAGGCCTTTGATACCGTTCCTCATGCCTTGCTGTTACATATATTATCGTGCCTCTGCATTCATCTTGGTATAGTCGATTGGAACAGAAGTTATTTGACTGGGCGAACGCAGCATGTCTTGATCAACGAAGTCAAATCAAATGGTGTCACCGTAACTTCTGGTGTGCCCTAAGGGTTACGAATATTGACTGGATATTCTTACTGACTTCAAAATTTATGTACTTTTCCAGAAACACGCCTCAAAAAAGAAAGAAAAGATTTCGAGCATCAAGCATTCTTATTCAATCGCATTCATGCCAATCGTCAGACTTACATAAATAAATTACTACGTATATCAAACTCTTATAGATGCTGCGTTGTACCACGAAAATAACTGTGATATTCGTTAGAAATAGATGTGCTGCTTATGCTTGAGTTTATCGGGATAAGGGAGGGGTGGGACTACGGATGCGAAAAAGAACAGTAGGGAAAAGCGGCCAAACACACTAACACACCAAAATTTGCATCAAACCTGGTAGTGCCACACCTAAAATACCATTTTTGTGCTCGCCGCGTTTTACTAAAGTGATTTATTACATCGACTTTCCTTATCGGAGTGTCATGTTTGCATTCAACTGTTCAAGCGTTTTTCCCTGTCCTCACAAGTCGCTACATAGAAAAGTAAGTTGCGTCTCCATACACACACATCGTGACTCACAGTTAGTAATAGGCATTTGCAAAAACCATTACCAGCTTCATTAACCACTAGCAGTGCTGTCACATATCATAGAGAAATAGTGGCACACTTTTACTTGACAATCCAGTAGAATCAATGTATATTTATACGCTTCAGAGGTAGCTATATTTGAAACTAAGCTTTAGCGGGCACGGATCGAGTGCTTATTGTTAGCTGCACAATGCGTCATCTACGAAGCCAGGAACAGAATGCAATGACTTGCAAAATTCATGGCGCGGTGCGTGATTTGAAGAACCCTATGGCGCATGCTAATCTTGAACACAATAAATATTAGCGTTTAGTTCGTGTGAAATTGTGTTGTACTGACGCACGCGACACATTCTGCGCAAAGTCGCTTTGTATTTGCTAGTTCGGTAAACAGTGGTGAAAGCTTAGCTGATCACTTAGCTGAGGTTGGAATTCGCCGACTTACATTCGTCTGTGTTCCGACCAGGTGTAAATAGTGTTGACTTAGTTGTTGCACTGCGTTGCTATTGTGTGCAGTTATTTCATAGAGTTTCTTGCTAAAATTACTCGAGGGAACTACGGCACTTTAATATTCTCTACGGGAGATTCACGCATGGTGGTTAGGCCAGCGTGGCATTGATGGCTATGCAGTCGGAAACAGACTTGTCTAGAGTGGTCGAGTGGCCGGCTGCGGACTGCGCCATCATCCGCAGCTGCTACCTCGCGATCCCACTGTATGGGTTTCGAAAACGTGTTTCCTATAGCGTATGGACCTAGCATGTGGCATGGCCGGGCATAGTGTCATTGCGACGTCCCTCTGTGCTTTTGGTTTTAAACAGATGGCGACCAAATCGGTTGGTTGACCACTCTGGACTTTCAGACTCTTCACAGCTTTTCTAAAACCTCGCCTTTGTTGCATCAAACAGCCTCTCTGAGTTTGCAAATGCTTCGTCTTCAGAAAATATTGCGTTATAACTGTGACGACCGGCAAGAATTCTGGTTATGCGCACCTTTCTGTTGCCCACTGCGTCTTTTGTGACATAGGATTACTTCGTAAGTTACGCCAATAAAGGCATATAAAGCCTAGTAAACAAAGCCACAAGCACGAAGATGAGAAAAATCAATGTACTTCTACCCTTAATTACTATGGTCGCCGAACGATCGCAGCGCCACAGTTCCCTCTAGTAATTGTTGCAGGAAGCCCTAAGGGCGCATTCAAGGGGGTCGCACACCGCCGCTGAGCGGGAACGCTAGCGCGCGAGGCGCCATGCGGACCGCGAGGGGCAGCACTCTGCCCTCGTTTCAATGCCGAGTCGATCGAGCAGCGCGTGCTGGTGCGTGCTTCTTTGTCAACGAAGTTGAGTAGCGCAAGTACTTGAGAAGAATACGTATGTACGTAACTGCGCAAGTACTCACGCACTTGCGCTATTCAACATCCTGTACCATAGTTCGCGCGCTTTCACTCGGAGAGCGAACGCGTATGGTATACCAACAGTCCCAAATTGTTGCGGTTGTCTTTGTCGATTTGAAGCCAAACTGACGGCGCGTCGCTGGCGTGTCAGCGCTCGCGCTGGTTAAAAAGCGAAGTGAACGCGGGCCTGTGCAGCCATCTGCTTATGTTTTTCGCATTTAAAGAAAATAGACAGTTAAAAATTATCGATCATTATTTATACAGTATCTTTATTTGTAGTATCAAATCTTCTGAAAAATGTATAAATTAAAAAAAAACATGGAACAACTGAACACATCATACTTACAACTCCGTTACTCAATATAGAAAAAAAATTAGGGCATAAATCGTCCTGGATGATCATCTGTCACGCGAAGCAATACGCTCAGCCATGGCCTGTAGCGCTGCCTATTGAGAACGTCAGAACATATGGTATGAGTCTGTAATGAATCCTGTAATGTCGTACTTGGACCCAGAAACAAATGCTTACCGGAGCTCAAAACGAAGAAGAATGCGATCAGTGCGCAGACTAATATGAAGATGACGACGGTACACAGAGCTGCTGCCGACGCGGTGAAGCTGCGGCTGCGTAACGAAAACAAAGTGTGAGCACTTTGATATTCGATTGACTTGATTACTTAGTAAGTGC
Organism: Dermacentor silvarum; assembly: GCF_013339745.2. Lineage (NCBI taxonomy): Eukaryota > Metazoa > Arthropoda > Arachnida > Ixodida > Ixodidae > Dermacentor > Dermacentor silvarum. Next base: position 8,441,507 of record NC_051158.1, read on the forward strand.
GTCTGGCGTAAATAACGTGCGTCTGCTAAAGGCCACATGCAATATACGCGCTTCCTAAACGCCCACTTACTCACTATTGAAGATTAAACTTGTTAGGGAAGCGCTAGTTGCACGTTAAAGTGTCTGTGCTCACCTGTTCTTGGTTAAGTATTAATTTTGCGAACCTGCAACGGCGACCGCTCCGGCTTTATTTGACAAAGGCAGGTGCACATTACAATATAAGACGACTAAGAAATTTTATTTAAAATTTTATTCTGGGGTTTTACATACCAAAGCCACGATCTCATCACGAGGCATGCCGTAGTGGGGGACGCCGGATTAATTTGGACCACCTGAGGTTCTTTAACATGCACCTAAATCTAAGTACATGGGTGTTTTCGCATTTCACCACCATCGAAATACGACCGCCCCGGCCGGGATTTGATCCTGCAAGCTCGTGGTTCGCAGCCCAACACCATATATCTATAGCCACTATGCAAACGGAGCCGGTCTAAGGAAACTTAAGACAACAAAAAGGCTACAACAGCTACCACAAACGAAGAACAGTGGTCTGGAATTAATATCGTTTTGTCCAGTGTGTTCCGTTTTTCTGCTAGGCATTAACATCATAAAGTACAAGGTTGTTTAACAATGACTGGCACAATTCGTATTTTTGTACTGACTGCTGCTATGGATTTGCTTGATGACCCACGCAGCAGTGTTTCCTTCAGATAACTGGCTCTGTGCCTAATTAATATCGGGCATTTATTCAAAGTAAGTCGACGAAGCATGCGAGTTAACTTCACTTTACAAATATGTGGTGTTCTTTCTAATTGGCCCGAGATATATCGCTGAATGGAAGGGGGAGAATACATTGCATGTACCAAGATACCAATGTACATTGTTTAAGCCGAGCTGCATGCCAGCGACAGGTTATATACTTACTTATCATTTCTCTCTGCTAAAAAAAAACAGCAACAAAAAGAAAATTTCAGTATGTTGCGTATGTGCTTCTAGGATATGCATTGCCAGGCAAGATAGCTGCTCTCAACTGAGCGTTTATGTTCTAGTGATCTACAAGCAAGGGTTGACTCAAATTTTTATATATGAGCACGAATAAATTGTAACGCTCGGTTGCACTGAACCAAATTTGACGTTGTTGTTCGCATTTAAAAAAGGGGATCTGAAAAATCACTGACGAAGGAACCCTTTTCTTTATGTAAACCATGAAATCTTTCAAAACTTTCTAAAATCGCAAAAAAACAATAACAATGCTATATTATGCTTACAACTCCGTAACTCAGAAATAGCAAGAAATAAAAGAACTTAAGGTATAAAAAACATCCTTGATGATTACCTATGTTATGCGAAGCATTTCTGAAAGGTGTATATGACGCAAATCTTTGTAGAAACTATTTATTTCTTAAGTTCTTTCTTTGATGCTCCTTCAGCGATTGGATGCTATGCATTGTGGGTAGCAGTGGCAAAGTACGTGACGTAATCGAAAGTTCCCAGATCAACCCCTCTGGTGAACACGTGGTTGGTGACACCGCGACGTCACGCAATGGGCACTCGATTCGTGTATGGTGCCTCGATGGAGAGGACACGCATCGACGTGCTTAGGATGACGCCAAAAACTTCCTGCGCGTAACGGGGTATCCACTGGTTGGCCGAGTTTGATCTCTTGCCGCTTCGTTCTAAAGAGCTTGGATGAATGCGATTCCGTCGCATGTGGCCGCATAAAACGGCTAAGAACGACGGCAAGTTCTCATAACGAAGGAGCGCGATGACCATTAGATGACGACATTGGATTGAATACGATGGTATGATGACGACGAACGGAATGACGGGGCTGGAATATGGGCGAAGCTATGACGACAATGAATGACGACGCTAAAATTACTACAATGGTATGTCGACTACGACGTGACGACAAAAATAAAATACCGCCAGTTCGATCTGTTGAGGTGGTTCGTCAGCAAAACTGTGGCATAGACCAATGTGACGTAGCCTAGAAGGGGGTCCTGCCGAGCCCTATCACGATGCCGTTGTGCATACTGACGTAGGTGTTCGCGTCATTGCTTATCGTGTTCACACCGCTCTTCAGGAGTCGTAAACATGCGTGGCCTTTTCATAGCGCTATCCAAACACAAATGAAATCACTTGCTAGGCGGGTTCGTCTTTATCATATGTAATTGTAGTGACATCACCCCCTGCTTCGTATGGGACAGTTGCCGCTTCCCAGGGTCATTGCTCCCGGCCCTACGCTGCCACCAAGCTCTTCCACGAAGTGCGTGAACCACTGCTTTGCTTGTTATTTTTTTGAGATGCGCGCGCGGGCCGGGTCATCAGTCATGTGGTTTGACGGCTTTTTTTATTGTGCGTTTCGTATTGAAACGAAAGCTGTACTGTATGTTCTCTTCATACTTCTGCCTTACGGGGGTATGACCGTGGTCCTGCCGTAGCTCGTGGTCCTGCACTGCCGCCGGGTTTTCTTTCCATTGACACGAAATGGAACAATGATGGAACGACCACGACGACATGACGGCGACTTTGGGATGCGACAACGGAATGATGACGACGTAATAATGACGACGGCACAAAGACGGCGTGATGATATGACAACGCAGTGACAGCATGAGACGGCGGAAAGTTGATGGTGACAGAACGACGAAAGATGTCATGGAGGCAATCAAATGATTATCATAGAATGCCGACGACAGCATAAGAAAGGCGGCATGTGGGTGTTCGAGCTCGCGTCAGCGCTCACGTTCATCCGTTGACGCAGCGGGCCGCTCTAATTCGCTTTATATCCACATTTCTTAAAAGGCACTTTCTTCCGGATCGGTCCAATTTCTCCAAGACAAAGCGTCATCAAAAGGTCACTGTGTCCTTGAGTGTGACCTTGCTCTCACCCTTACTCCGACTAGACAAAGAAATGCTTCGCACTTAAAGAAAAACAATGTTGCAACACTGCGAACTGCACCGATTAAGAGTCTAAGCTGAGGATGTTGATGTATTACTTCCGGTTATTCAATGCTCTTGGTGATTTCACCTAGATAAATCTAGATAAATTCCACCAGCTCATAAGCTCGTATTTTTCGGCATAGTGACGCCAAACGTGACGTTTTTACTCCCGTGTTCTTTATTACTCCTTTGCGTTTAGTAAACCATTTATTTGTACCTTTCAGTTGATGCTTTTATTTTTCTTTAATTCTTGTATCTTCTACCGTTGCTTGGCTGACGTTAGAGTGATTACATTTCGCCGTTGCTTCGCGTGCTTCAAGGACCGTATTTTTTTCTTCAGTTTCTCTCTAATGTCTACTAGCGTTTCATCTTTCTGCAATGACCGAGTGTTTGTATGTTAAGTGCATATTATTGTAATGTATAATATTACATCTGTATAGCATGTTTTCATCTGTCCCCAGTTATTGTTTACTATGACGCCCCTTTACACAATGCTTACGAGGTTTGTAAGAGCGTTCTAAATAGATGAATAAATATATTGCGGATAAAAACCTTAACACAAAACCATGATAACCAAAAAAATGGGCCATAATATTGGGGCGCTATCAAGTAACGCTATACCAATTTGTTTGTAATCCATTTCTGCCAATCGCCTTCCACGATTGGTGTACAATTTTTAGGGTACCACTACTTCGCCTGTCTGTCACGCGACGTCACGAAAGTTGCGAAAGCGCTCTGTCTCATATGACGTGTACACGCTGATTATGCATGACTAGGGTAAAAAAAAGAAAGCACATTATTTAACACTCTACACCTCTTTCGCCATGAGCCGTACACTCTTGCTCAAACTTTTCCGGCCTGCGCTCACTTCATCTGTCTATCATGCGAAGTCACAAATCCCTAAAAACTCACAACTTCAAAGTCACGTGTAGGCCATCAAGACGCATTATTTATGCCGAACAAAACTGGAAATTTTTTGAGGAATAGCCGGAGACTGTCCCGTTCCGAGAGGAATAAAAGACGACTGCCCACCGATCGCTCTGGCACTGGCGACTCGATACTGCAGGCGAGAATAGATTTATCTGCGTACAACTAAACTTTTTGTGCGGCAGCATAACATTGTCGAGGCCTTTCGGCACTTATACAACATTGCTCTGCCTATCTTCTTCGCTTAGGATCCACTTTAGCGGTATTTTTAAGCTGCCAATGCACGCCGCCACAATATTCGGCCAGCCTCCACATGTTAGCAAGGGGAAGCGGACCATCGCAGACGCCAGCACACCCTCCTCATACGGTTATCTACTTTCACTGCACAAACTCGGACCCACCGAAAGCCTTTTCACTTCTGCGCGCCCCTCGCCTTTTGTCTATGAATTAGATAAGAAAAACTTACCAAGGTAGGCAACGCTGTTTGCTTTCAGAGCAAAAAGAAAAAAAGAAAGAGATGACCACCTATAAACGAGTACCTTTGATTGGGCTGTTGAATTGACCGCCCGATGCTTGCTTCGGTGGTTAAGTCAGAAGATTTGAATGAAGTCGGAATGGAATAATTGTACGTTATATGGCCCTTGGTTACTTTTTTTTCTGAAACATCAATATACGTCATCTTTCGTACGGCATTCTTTCTCACATGTCCATGTTCACCACACCATATGCTCCATAAACAACGTTGACAAGTCTACGAGATCATTTCTGAAGGCAGTTGATGTGCATGTTATGATAATCACTTGAGCAAGAAGTAGTAGCCTAGCCAGACATGTCCGGGGGTGTGTAGGACAGGACGAATGGGGATTGGACTTGACCGGCGGAGGGGGAAGTGGGTGTTCTCGCACGTCGTTTTATGCCAGGCATCACTGGTATACACAGAAATTTGCAACACAAAAATGTGCACCCCCATTCCCCTGGCTACACCCTTGGCAACCGGGCACTCATAATTTGGGAAATGGCGTTTGTCGTTTTAAAGTTTGCATGAGCCATTGGCGTTTTCTGCCGTTAATAAAATCTTTAGAGCCATTCTTGTACAATTTACAATGTCGGTTCTCCTAATTTTTATATGTCGCGCATAACCAGCAGATTGCATATTATAGTTTAAATATGATCTGAATACCTTATTGTAGTTTATAGACTTAAACCTTTAGTTAGACCTACAGAACTTAATTGGTCAAGATAATTGTTCAAAAGTGCCGAATCCCAAAAGTAAGCCGTTCAGTATCGTTGTATTCGGGAGTTCTTTTTGCGAACAGTGTACGTCCTTAAGACGTTATCCGATTCTTACGCCGTCTTACCATATGCCGTTGGTCCATACGCCGCCTGGTGGTATGCCATCTGGCCGTATGGCGCCTGGCCATATGGCGTTTGGCCGTATGCCGTCTGACCGTATGTCATCTGGCCGTATGGCGTCTGACCGTATGTCATCTGGCCGTATGGCGTCTGACCGTAGGGCGTCTCTCCATATGCAGGCTGGCCATATGTCCAGGGGACGTTGGTCGATTTGTAAGTCGTTGGATCGTAGTAAGTCATGATCACAGAATGAACCTGAAAATTGGTACACTGATTATATTTGCTGAAAACGTCAGTAACGGTGCAGGCTACAAATTTCACATACTTAAGGAAGTTTCTTGAAAAATTAACACAAGGCAAAAACTAAGATTTGAACCTGGGTGAGAAAATAAGTGGAACTCACCTGGACTAATTCATGAAATATATTTATTTTCGGCTTACTGCTCACTCGAATTAAGAATCAACAATATTTTGCTAAGGCGGGCTCACTCATACTAAGACTCACCGAAATTGCGCTCACCCGAGCTCACTCATGCTAAGGCCCTTAGAACACACACGACCTTACTCAGACTTAGGCTCACAAGCCGGTCTGGGTGTGAATGAGTGCGCGAGTCGACACATATGAGCGAGTTTGCGGACCTAGGGATTCAGAAGCCGACATCTACTTGGCATTAGCTCCGACATTTAGCTTCTTAATAAATAAATATCGTGTAAGGATTACACTTACCGGACTATAGCCTCACAGCTCAAAGGGTGATCGCAGCTGAAAGTCGAAAAAAAAAGTCAAATTAACGCTAAAATAAACCGGAAACAAGGCAGTCTAGATCACATATCAGTTAAGTAGCAAGAGAGCTGCTAATCGGCGAGACTAAAGGGTTTTCAGAGGAAGACACACTCAAATCTACTAAATGAGAAATTTTCTATTCATAAGCGAGCAAAGGTTGCACGTGGAAGTCGCACTTTCAACAAAAACAACAAACACTGTTGCAAAGAGTGACCGTGATCACTGTTCGGTTGTCACTTAACCCACCACCAAGTGTCCTCAGCGCCTAGAAAAATCCTGCCGACATATCAGAAGTTTCGAACTCGCCCCTAGAATATGCTAATGAGACCGCCTTGTTCAGCCAGCCATGGCTCATTCCAATTATCACCTTTCTCTGAATAAGTCTTCGCTAAGCTTCTCTAATAAATATCAATTCAACCAATCAATCAATCAATTCCGGACTCACCACGGTGGCTGTGACGTTCCGGGGCTGAGCACAAGGTCGTGGGTTCAATTCCTGGCCACGGCAGACCGAAATCTCTACGGGCCGCCACGGAGATACTACAGAACCTAATATATCTCTGCAACCTAATAGCAAAAACGTTTGTATCCATGCTCCGGGTGACCATTAGAGAACATCAAGAGGTCAAGATTATTTCGAAACCCGGCCCCGTGTCCCTCAAAGCCACGTTATTATGCCTTAAGGCATCCCACCTGGAAATATTTGAAATTCTCTTAATTCCATAGAGCACCCTGGGCCTTCCGGTGATGGCGCCTTTCATAGGTAGACGGGGAAAAACCCTAAGTTAATCATAATAGTGTCTGCAATAAGCAAAGGCACGTGTTTGGTGAAGCCGGCAGCGTAACCAGCCCGCGCACTCACCGAGAAAAAGCGGGACTGAGCGAATAAGTGGAGCCGCTGCAGACTGAACTTGCGCTGAGACGCTTTCTGACCGATGTCTGCTCGTTCGACTGGTTTTGTTTGGTTCGGGGGCCTATACATGTAGCACAACCCACTACGGGAGATTGGCCATGAATCCGGTAGAGAGAACGTCTTCTTCTTATTCTTCTTTCTCTTCCTCTTCTACTTCTACTTCTATGTCTTCGCCTTCGTCCTGCAGGTTATAGCAGGGCGGCCGCATTTCGGTGAGGGTGAAATGCGAAAACACCCGTGTACTTAGATTTGTGTGCACGGTAAAGAACCCCAGGTGGTCCAAATTTCCGGAGTCCCCCACTACGGCGTGCCTCATGATCAGATCGTGGTTTTGGCACGTAAAACCCTTCATTTAATTTAATTTTAATTTTGCAGATTATAGCCCGTACCCACGAGGAGGGGGGGGGGGGGGGTATTGGCCATTGTTCGCAATGGAAACATAATAGGACGTCCGTGCTTCCTGTAAACTTAATGGTTCTAAATTAGTTTTCATTTCTGTTCTTTTCTTAAAAAGTAGTTATGCCAATTTTGACGACGATGCCAGGTGATCAAAATAATGCGATCTAGTCTATATAAAGAGAAATAGTGTTTACATGAGAGTCTCCCTGCAGCAATGACGTAATCATGCACAATCTGACACAGTTCCTCTCCGGCTCGACCAATGCTACTTGCACAAAAGATCAAATATTAACCACCGAGAGAGGAAGGCCCATGCGCAATAGCGGCTGCTTTAAGTGGGTCTTTCTTTCGGAATGATATTTTCGGTAATAGAGGAGGAAATGGTTCAATGATTCTTTATCTCCACATGACGCACAAAGCTTCGTCGAGTAAGCTCAAGGAGCGTGCTGAATTTAATGATGGTGGCACCAGAAGATAGCATAAACTGAGGAAAAGTCACGAACACGGTGTTAGCAGGATGTAGACCGAAGAAGCAAGTCGGTTACGAAAAAACCCACATTAGAATTGAATAAAGCAGATATGTCGATGTGTTTGCTGAAACATAAAAAGAAGGATAGGCAGAGCTGCTAGTTTAAATAGTTGGCAACGAAGTAATCGCTAACAGGTTTTTTTTTTCGACAGGAGTAGGTAATGAAAACATTTCCAACCCTCTCTGACTCAACAAACCGTCCGAAGATGTCGGTAAAAACGTTACTACTGCCAGCCATGGCTCCAGCAACCTGATATTTCGTAAGCGCTAATACGTTTTGGAGAGAGAGAGAAACAGTTTTATTTACGGCATAAAGTGGTCGTTAAATTAGCTTGCAGGTGGTCCCAAGGATGGTGGCCAATTCAGGCATTTCCTCAGCCTTTAGCCGTGTCTCCCAAGGCAATTTTGTATCAAATTTGCCTTTAATAAACCCAAAGAAAGAAAGAAAGAAAGAAAGAAAGAAAGAAAGAAAGAAAGAAAGAAAGAAAGAAAGAAAGAAAGAAAGAAAGAAAGAAAGAAAGAAAGAAAGAAAGAAAGAAAGAAAGAAAGAAAGAAAGAAAGAAAGAAAGAAAGAAAGAAAGAGAAGCTAAAACTCTATAACAATTAGCCTCACTTACCAGCGCAAGTAATGCACGACACAGGAACACACCTAGCGCAGCAAGCGCTTATAATTTTTTTTTTAATCATCACATGGGGAAGAGCACCCGGATGGATCGGAGGGCGCCAGAGGTACACTATATACTTTCATGCCACTGAAGCACACACGTCCGTCATGTGGCCAGATTCACGCAATCTGCAGCGTCTGCTTTGGTCGCGAACCTCGTCCGGAAGAAGTTGAGCACGCTGCGGATCAGGTGCACCCTTGAGAAGGGCCCGCCCTTCGATCCACAGGTGTTCGAAAAGTCCGCGTAGTCGAGGTCGAAAACGGCGATGCCGAATTTCACGGTGGGATCTACAGCCTGGACTGTGCACAGCTGCCGAAGAATGCGAAGAATAAAAATAAATATTTGCTTAAATGGTAGTTAATCACGACATTAAAAAAACGACCAAACATTCTGTGGTACATCTGACGTGTCTGTGCGGTCAATAACATTGCGTCTCACGTCAGTGCGACAAAATTGATTCATGACAGAAGTAGCCACCACTACGAGAAAAATGCATAGTTAGCTTAGCCAATTTTCTCGTAGCGGCAAGCTACAAGAATTTAACGCAAAAATGTACTCTATATACAAAAAAAAACTTTGGCGACTTGCGACACAGACATGTGCTGTTACAACAAGCATTTTACATATGATGGTAGCAATATGTACAAAATAAGTAAGAAGCCTTCCTTATTTATTAAGGCTGAGAATATCGAGGTATTTTTAAAACTGAAATCAGAGGACAGTGAAAGGTCAGTTATAATTTATCTGAAACATTCCTTCCGCCGAAGCTGCGATCTGACAGAAGCCGGTGCTGATATAGACAAAAAATACATATAATGGTCGAACAAGAGATGCTGACTTTGGTCTGTTTCCAGCATTCCGTGGTATCCCGTCTTTTCCACGTTCGGGAGTTGGAAAATTGAGTATCGCAACCACGTCGCTTTGATCAGGTGTCACTGTGCCTTTTGAAATTCTGTGTCCCAAATTAGAGCACTGCACGGGCCGATTTTTTCAGTACGGGCCCAGCCCGCGGGCCCGCTTTTACGTTGGCCTGCCCGCCCGAGCCCGACCAAAAGATTTATGGCGAGACCCGGGCCCGGCTCTGGCCCGAAAATAATCTACGTTACCCACCCGGCCCGGCCCGCCACCCCTTTACCTTAGGCCCGAGCCCGGCCCGAGCCCGGCTCGAAACCAGCCCGAACCCGGCCCAAAAAACCGAAAAAGATAACCGAGTGGCATTAAAAATAATAAAATAAAGAAGAGAATGAAAGGAATTTATTCTTAAGGCATAAATACATGTCATATGCAATTATGAACACCATTCGAGCGGTGTGAACGCAAATACCAGCGCGCGAAGTAGTACGAATGACCCTGCAGAGCAGTATCGCCAGCAGTTTCCAAAGGCGCGACCTTGATGCGGCCCAATCCACTTCTATCGCAGCGCCGCCACAGTATATTTCCACGTCGGGCGCCTTACTGCAAAGCATGCGCCGCCCCAGCCGCTCATCCCACTCAACCGTATTCTAGTACACTCTAGCCGAAGCGCTGCCACGACCGGTCGTGAGCGCAGCGCATGGATGGAGTAAATGGAGAAAGAAAGCTTTCTTTCTGTTTCCATGTATTTATATAAAGTTTACTGAGGTAAAGGTTCTTCCTAATGAAGCAGGCCCACCAAAATTTCAGTTCCTCCATGTTTCAGCGTAATGCGCTGCTGCTAGGCGCACGGTTGAGAACATGCGTGCAATCATGGATGGACGCAGTGCCATATTTCAGCCGCGTGACGAATTACCTTATCTTACTAGTCATCGTTTTACCAATTCGCCTTTGAAGAATCAGCAAGTCGCGAACGCACTTGCACCGCGCTGAAAGCATTAATGATTTAGGTAAGGAATACAATGGCATCCTTTGGTTTGAGGCCACTTCGGTCTTTCTGGACTTTTACATTCTGTTCAAACAGCGCAAAATACGATGGAAGAAGAAAATGGAAGTACACAGGAGTAGCACTGCTAGCTTCCAGCTGCGCCGGGGCAACAGGTTTTTCAGAGTCGAGACGCGCGAGGATAACTCGCTGCATGTTACATGCACACCACCAGAGAGTCCGGGCCCGGGTCAAAAAGCGCATGCCGTGCCCGAGCCCAGCCCGAGCCCGTGAAAAAACTGCCCTACCCGAAAGCCCGGGCACGGCCCGTGGGCCGGACTCGGGCTTTCGGGTAAGCCCGAGTCCGTGCAGTGCTCTAGCCCAAAAAATCTATGCTGGACTTGACAAATAGGCGCTCCTTGCATTTCAGTTTTACATTCTCGGCCTTAAAATATGTCAATAATCCCTCGGGATGTCTCAGATGGTCGTCAAAGGTCTGTGAGCATCCGACAACGTAATGAAAGTTGTTGATTAGTTGTGCTATGCTATATATATATATATATATATATATATATATATATATACGAGAGATGAAGGGAACTGGAGGTGCTCGATATTTGTTGATCATGACCATATGAAGCCCACAGGCAACGAAGCATTGGGGAAATTAGCTATGGTTCAAACTGAAATGTAGAACATAATGATGAAAATGGAAATATATACTCGTATATACCATGTGAGTGGGCTTCCCAAATTTCAAACACACACAGATTCTCTCACTTTGACACTCCTAATTCTAACGCATTAAAACTAGTTTAGTGCAAATGTGACGAAAGCGCTAGTGTTCATCTGCATTTTTATGACAGCTGTCTGAGAACGTGCCTGTGTTGATCAGCTGTTTTGTTGTCTGCCGGCTCAGTCATGCTACACTAATATTCCAAGATGGCCCGAAAAGCCCGCTGCAACTCTAGCTGATTTCATTTAGGACCTCAAAAATTTTAAAAAACATTTCCCGTGGATTCGTATATAAAAAAATTGAAACACACTCTGTACAAATCCAAAAACTCTGCACCAACAACTGGCATAACAGTTAAGTAAACTACAAATGTTGGCTTATCTGAAACTGACAAATGTGCTGTAGACATTGTAAACCCATTGATGCCCTCAAGGTTCCTGTCGTTCCTCAAGGTGCGAGTTATTGACCTAAAACACCCTTACAGATGCAAATAGGTTTGCAGTGTAATGTTACACGCTTGTATGGAATTGTTGCACCGTTTATAAGGGCTTTATAAGATAACACTGACAAATTAGCGGGACAATGCAGATACGTGTATTTTACATCAATTTTCTCCGCTTTATAAGTCTCAACAGATGTAGTTTCTACAATTCTCATATCGTTTGTAATTGTGTAATAACTTGGTGCTTGTGTTTTTTTTTTAACACGAAAGTGTTTTATGCCGGGGTCCACCAAGACTTCACTGACGTATTTCCGTCACGGAAATACGTCAGCTTACAATGTACACGAACATAATACAAAGAAAGAAACCAGAAGAAAAAGTTCCACAAACATGCAAAATTTGAAATCGAACCCACGACCTCTCGGTCCGCGACGATAGATCGCCGAGCGTTTAACCCATTGCGCCACAAACGCATTTGCAGAGAGCTACACAGACGCGCCTTATATATCTAACACTCCTCCGTGTACCCGCGCTCTTGCTCGGGGCGGTGCCGCCGCCTACGAGCAGAAAAGAGAAGTTCTGCATTATGACACTAACGCGCACCGACAGTGAACGCTTCGGTGGTCTCAGCACTACGACGCCTCGATGCCAGCAAACGTGTGAAGACACGTTTCACTTTCGTGTTCTATACCGATTCCTATATAAGAGGGATCAACCACATTTTTTTATAGCACCACATTCAAACTTTTTGTTAAAAGTTATGGCCATAACGAAAAAAGCGACTTCTATCTCTATAATGCCACACACTTATTGAGTTAGGTACAGTGGGTGACGAGCAAAAAATTATTTCTCTTTCCATGTATTTATAAAAGTTTACTGAGGTAAAGGTTTTTCCTAATGAAGCAAGCCCACCAAAATTTCAGTTGCTGCTAATTTCTTTACATCTACATAGCTCTAAAGTGTCTATATCAAGTGAAAATATTCTTCGTCCGGTGGGTCGCACCTTCTTGCAAAGTCCTACACGGTCGTCGTAAGAGAACATGGTGTGCTCGGTCACGTGACGAATCTGCGTCGCGTCCACCCTAGGGTCGTAAACCTGTGTCGACCTGAAGTTTGGACTCTTGCAGACCTGCCAAGTGAGGATCGAACAGAAAAAAACATTGCTGAAATGCAATGGCAGAAGTTTCAAACATGCACATAAAAGCATCATGACAAGTGCAATTATATTTGTTAAGTTTCTTTTTTTTTTTTTTTTTGACAGCCCGTTTTGACCGCGCGTTTCCGCAATCATCGAGTGAGAGGCAATCATCTTTGCTTGTGCGCACGTGACACCATGCTTGTTAATTTAGTTAGTATGCCTATGTTTACAAGTTTATACGACCGATAAAACTACTATCGTTACTTCGTATATAGCTGTCGACTAGTTTGCTGTCGCAATCGATCGCTTCGCCTTTCGGGCGAAACTGCGACTTTTTTTTCCTACGAGAATTTAACTGGACACGAGAAGACGCGGTTAAAATCCGCGACGCCCCGGCGGGCTGGTGCAGAAATTTCAAGGCCACCAGCCTTTCGCACTCCGGCGGCTGCTGCGTATTGCGCGCCGCGCGAGCCTTGTCTTGAAAGTGATCTGCAATGCGGTGAGCCTTGACAGAGTCTAGGCGTAACGAGGGCCGATAACTTCATGTGCGCTATAGCCCC